>NC_054598.1:32226374-32536708 GCF_004785595.1 Juglans microcarpa x Juglans regia | reverse complement strand
ATTAAAGATTTCCCTCAAGTCGCTCCTGATCTCCAAGACAAGAAGGAATTCCCAGCAATCAAATCTGGTTCACCAGTCCCCGAATATCCCCTGATAGATCGGGCCCCTAATTCACCAACTGCTTCATCAAGAGGAAAAGTCACCAGTTTATCCTTAAAGAAATCTTCTAAGTCTGCTAAAGATAATATCCTCAACAGACTCGGTAAAAAAGATTTGATAAAATTGTTGGAGCAGCAACTGTCTAAGTCTACAAGTGATAATTCTGAAAACGACGAGAATTCAGAAGCATCCTCAGAGGCTTCGTACAGTAATATATTTGGTCATGATTCAGAATGCATTCCAAAGCTGGAAGATGATTGACTACTACTTGAGTTCAAAGAAGACCGACCATAGTCCTCTTTGAGATAATTGTCACTTTGTGCCTAAAGCAGCCGCCCACAGAGACAGCTGGAAGACACAGAGTCGACCGAATTCTAATTTGTCGTCTTACGCCCAAAGCAGCCGCCCACGAGGACAGCTGGAGGACATAATGATGACACCATGAGCCCCGTGACTAAATAGTTCTCACTGTTCACTCACAGATTGATTTACTGTTTTACTTTAATAATTGTAAACAGGAACTCCTTACGCTATAAAAGGAGAACCTTGTTCTGAGCTAAGGCAGAACTCAAACCAGAACTCATTCGAGAGAAAACTTCTGACCCTCTCTACCCTGTTCTTGAGTCTCCTTATTTATTCTGATTTCTGTAAGTGCAAATCTACACTACCTTGTGCCTGTAATTACTTTAAGCTTGTCAATTTCAATAAAGCTTATATGTTTATTACAATTAATTCTGCATACGCATACATGCATATGGCCGGTTTAACCGCCTGTTTATTTTGTGCTTGCATAATTTAATTATTGTGCAATATCTCTTGTTTCTTCCATCCCCATCCTTCTCTTCTTCTTCAGTCAGCTTCGGCTTTCCTTGTTTCCGCTGTCTTGGTATATATATATAATACATACAATTGACTAATATACCCTCACAAGTTACACTAATTACAACCATGTCCCCTAACATAAACATACAAAATGTTGCCATCATCTATACATTTTTAGTATAGATTCAATGAGCAATTTTTACACGTCCGGCAGTGAGCATATGACAGCTATTCATTGGGTTAATACTCATTAGGCACTCATGTTGGAGCGCTCCCAATTCATAACGTGTGGAAATTTGGTATGAATTTTTATGCTTACTTCGTAGACAAAAAAAAAAAAAAATGGACAATATGTTCAAAATAATCCAAATAAACCACAACCATTACATGTTCATATTCATTACTATGAGCATCGTTCCTAGGTACCGCAACAAGGACAATATCCTAACTCGGAAAAATATTAGGCAATCTCAGATTATGGATGACGTGTTACTCTCATCCTTTACAAAATGTCATGCCATTAAAATTGCTTATGTAAAGCATTGATTTTCAATGACATTGCATAATGTGATAGGACGGAAGTGTTACGTGTACGTAATACAATCTCCACAACATTATATATACAGTATACCCCGCATAGCATAAAACAAGAATTGAGATGTTACACCCAAAAAAGATAGGAAATCGAGTGTAACATAGTAAACTCAGCTTTTCCGACCAGCAGTAATAAGCAGAGGCTTCTCTATGCAGTCAGACACAGAGAGACAACTGAAGAGATCTTGAATTTGCGGACTTTGGTTGAATTCTCTGGCTGAAAGAGAACCTCAGTACTTGATCTTACAGTAACTTCCTTCCACTCAGAAGCTGAAGCCCCTTCACTCCGATAGTCTCGAGGAGAGTACAAAACTTGGAGCGTTGAGGAGGCTGCAATTTTCCCACAGAAACTTGAATTGGCATGAAGGTTGAAAATAAAAACGAGAAAACCGTTGAACAAGCATCTAAGATGTGAGTGTGCATGCGAGTTTCACTTTCCTCTTATAATATTCATTTTTTACCCTTTCAGGTGGATATAAAGTGTCCAAATGTTTGGGGTGGCGACTGGCAGTCTGTTTAACACAATATAGCCAAACACTAATGAATGCAAGAGACCGCATATCTGAGCATCAAAGCCATCATCCAGCTTTTTTGTTACTGTCATAGCATACCGACACCATGTACGTGCAATATAGCACATGCAATATGGCAGAAACAGTATCATTAGACTTGTCTACAACAGTCAGTCTAGCTCTTCTTCTACCCTTTTCCCCCTAAAGTAAGTGAAAGGTAGAGCTAGAGCATATCTGGCTCCTTTCATTCTTCAAGGTCATAAAATGCTCCAATAAAGTTTGCATTTCAATTGCAACATGACATCCAATCAGATATTCTGATATAATTGCCTCACTCTTCTACATCACAGGCATCACACAACTGCTTTTATCCACTATTATATTGCCACTTTAAGGATACTGTGAAATTTTGTCCTCCCAGAAGAACAATACATCTACATTCTTCAAAAGCTTTCATGAAAGTGGTTTATTAGTTATTACTCGTAAACTTAACAGAAAGTTAAAAAAAGAACAAACAATTATGCCCTGCCTACATGAATCATCTGTTGTCCTACAAGATTTTTTTTTTTTTTTTTATTAGTAGAAATTCTTTAATCTTCATAGCATCTCAATTCCTGTAACATCTCATGCAACATCACGTGGAAAACCCTTTAAATGAGATGACATGATAAAGACAGACTAGACATGACCCTGATATGGATACTCTTATCAACATTGAAGTAGAATATATTAATAGATGCATTTCCTGCTACTGCCTCATACAACTTTTTTTGTTTTCCTTCTAATCATACTGTAACAGATAGCATTTAACGTGATCTACGGCTAAGGAGTAAGACGCATGCAAAAAATGGCCAATCACTGTATATGGAATTTTTTTTAGCAAATCAAGGTATATGAAATTATTTTAAGGCTTCAATATCTCCGAATTCGAAAACCTAACCCTCGAGCATAATGAATAAAATTTTGATTCCTTAAAAATATTGTATTCTCAATACTCCAGCATAACTGTATCCAAATAAGCAAAAAATTGCAATAGATGTTTGGGAAATTACCTAATCCAAACATGCTCGTCTTTTGGATCACCAAGCGACTGACTTTTGATCTTTTGATATTTTTCAAAGCCTGGATGTCTTCCCGCTTCCCCTTGAATTCCAGAAATTCCCCTAGGGCATATTTATTGCCTTTAAGCTCCAACCTGCGGAGATATTAAGAAGCAACTGTTTGACAACCATCTATGAATTGGTGGCTGAGTGGTAATATGACCCAGTATTTGACAAAATAATTGTCTAGGGAAGTAATTTCGGTTAAATGTGATGAGTTGAAGGGCAGCTCAAGACCAGTAAAGTACTTCAACCTCCCTCATGTAGCATTTATTCATGTCCACACATTGGGACAAAGGAATAACTCATCATACCCAAGGACCTACAAGTATCAATAACCTATTCAAAGTTTTCTTTTTGTTAGTTTATTGTGTAGCTCGATTATTTTTATTGGTGTTATTGATTGTTTAAAGTCTAAATTTCTTGCCTGACATAGGGCATAAATATGCATCGGCTACTTGGCTATCCAAAAGTTTTAAAGAAAAATGTTTTATCAATACTTTGCAAAGAAAAATGACTTTTACAACTCTTTGTACCATATGATGATTTACCGAGTTTTCGAGTCATTTTTGTTTGTAAAATGTCTTGTGAACATAAAAATGAGTATGCAGGCTAGAGTCAGTAGATGAGACAATGACCCAGTAGAGCTAACCCGGGCTTCTTGCAAATTTCTTTGAAAATGCTGGATTATGCTGCTGAATTTTAATCATTTATTATTTTGAAGTTTAATAATGTGATCAATAGTGCTTGAAGCCTATATTGCTTATGGAACTCTTATTACCCGATGCTATGAAAATGTGAAGTAGCATTCTTAACCGTATCGAAAGGGGGTGTTACACACTTTCTGCTATATCTTCATTTTCATCTCTACAAGTCACCATTGCAGGAACTTTAAGCAATTAAAATGAAACTTCAATTATGCATAAAAAAAATGCAGGCTCCAGCTTCTTGGCAATAAAGAAGCCTTGAGCATAGTATTAATGATATCCACCAGGATTAACATAGCACGGAACAAAGTTACGAATACACAAACAACATATACATCAAACTTTAGGGGCATAGATAGCAACACACCTATCCCACATTGGAGCTGTGCCAAGGATGAAATTAAGCTTTTGATGTATAGATTCTTGCATCTCTTTCTTTCCACCACGAAAAGCACCTTTCATCCAACCAGAAAACATACTTTTTGGTTCTGGTTTTAATTGTACCCATTGATCATAGGTAATGACTTCAGAGGGAAAATAGCTAGAATGGATGTTACTACAGGAAAAAAAATTAAAAAAAATCAATATATTTTAGCTAATAAATAAGTTATGATGTAAGAAATTAGTATTAGCAAAAAATCATGGAATTACTAATACACCAAAGTAAGATACTATATGTTTTTCAGAACAGCGCATATATCTACGGCATAATAGTGAACTAAATTCTAATTTATGTGAGCTTCATTTATAAACCCTTCAATCAGCTCCCAACCTAAACACAAAATCAGCTAGAAATTCCGCTGAGACTTTGCAAGCAGCTAAAGCTTGCAGGTCTCAAAGCCTTTAAAAGGGGGACAAAAAAGAAAAAGAAAAAGATGAATGCACAAATGTTTGTCTGCTGAGACACACCCAAAAGTCAAAGCCTCTGAATATCCTCCAGAAAAGCTAATAATGAGCACTAAGAGATATTAACCAACAGCATAGCAAATCTTCTCTCTCAATTTCCTTGGCCAATCAAACTATTAATTGACAAAAAAATATAGCACAATAAAGCTCAGACTGCATATTCCAGGCAAATCATAAAAGTGCCAACTCATGGACATTGATAATAAAAACATACAGGTATATCTCAAATTCAACTAGAGAAACTGTCCTTACAATAACCACGCCATCAGGGATATTTCAACATATACCTGAGCTTTGGATTAGGTAGTACAACTTTGCAAGACAAATATCCCTCTGGTAGAGCAACTCCTCTCTGTTCAAGATATGATTCAAGAATTGAAGCTCTCCTTTTAGTCTCAACCACCTGACAATAAAAATGTCAAAGAACTAGTTGTAAGAAGACATAGTGGACGCACAGGTAATCAAATAGTATCACTACCTAAGTGTATTGCTGTATACTCTCCGTGTACTTAGATGGTGCTTTATGATCAGTAATAAAACTTATCTAATAAAAAAGAGCCAATGATCATATTCTTTTACAAGACTCTCATTGTCGATGGGGAAAAAAACTAATCTTTTAAGAGATATGCTAGGCTTACAAAAACAATAACAAAAAAATTATTTTATAAACTAGCGTGGCATGATGTGTTATCCAGATTGTAAATCTCTTTTTTATTTTAAAATAGATTCGACATCACAACAAGCTACTTCAGTTTGCTTCATTTTTGTAATTCTTTTTGTAATCCCAGCAGTTATCCTCACGAAGTCTGGAACAGCTAACAATCTCACAATCTTATCAGGCACTCCTTTCTAGGCCAAGAGACTTTTCTAGATATCATGAGACTCAAGCATAATTTTTTAGCCACATGGCAAGTTATGTCAGATTTCCATCAAGGAGTGGGCTTATTGAAGAGAATTACAGTGGATCAAAATGATAAAACTGAAAACAAGAAACAACAAGATGACGGTGTAAAACCCAGGGATTGATAATGCACTAAATCCTTATCGTTATGCAACTCAGGTTTTTAATTTTATTGTTTTACTCTTTGAGTTCTATAATTTTACAAATTAGATTCCCCAAAAAAACAATGTAACCTTGAAAGGTTGCTCATCATATATCTACTAGTTAAAATGCTGACATACACACCCACATATATTTACATACATATTAAAGATGGTGATATCACAACTTCTAAGTATAGCATCTACACTAATTTCACACAAGACATTTACTTCTTTAGCCCTACCATGACTAAAATCATCGACTAGGGTTTACCCAGAGCCGTATATTTGGAATACTAATTACTAAGACACCTTTTTTTATAAGATAAATTACCAAGACACCTAAGTAGTACATGATCTGAATTACCAAGAAAGGCTAGAATTTAGCAATAATAAACTGGACATTAAGCTATCCACAAAACTCAAAACATTAAATGAGAACAAGGACGTCAATTAATAGAAGATCACCAGTAATCCGAAAAAATTCAGAACCTAATCACCATGAATAACCAAGTTACAGCAACATGCTTTAGTGCTAAAGCTTTGCACAGCGATAGACTGGCAAGAAGATTGCTGAACTCATTGAACAAGAAACAAGAACTCCAACAGTGACTTACGGGATCAAGAAGACGCTCTGCTCTGTGTTTACTGCCTCCTTCACAAAGCCAGCTGCCATCCGCATTCACTGATACAAATCCTGATAAATTCATGACAGATATCACCACTGCCTCCCTGAAATAATTAACAGATTAGACATAATAAGAAACATGATTGAAATACCAAGACAAAGTAAATTCTTTTTTTTTTTTTTATAAGTAATACCAAGAGAAAATGAATTCTTAACCATACAAACCTCTCTTTTGTTTTTCTCCGCAGAAAATGTTAAGAAAGAAAACTCTTCAGCAAATTCAAGTTTAGAAAGTGGAAAATCTCTTACCCTTTGGTAACGAGAACCATATCGATATTCTGTCTTGAACCGGTATCGGCGTCAGGAATTCGAAGCCCCACATAAACCTTTCCCCTATAAAGCTTTTCAAGTCTAGATTTTAAAAAATAAAAATAAAACATTGAATTAGCGAAGCACTACCTCCGTTTTGATGACGACAAAATGCAGGATAGAAAAAGAAACTTTTGAATCTCGTTATTTTTCTGCTGATTGAGCTAGTCAGCCTATATGAATGAATAATAATGATTTCTTAAATAGATTTTATCAGTTCTGATATAATGAGAAGGTAAAATAAATATTCACATATTTGCTTTCTCTGATTTGTCTTGCATTTTCTCAGCAACCAAGCAGACCAAAAGATAGAGAAAATCAGAATATTTTTATTTTTATTTTCAGTAAATACCTATTCGCGACTGAGAAAAGAGCCCTAGAATCAGAGGTTTCCACATCCAAAACATCGTCATCGCTGAAGAAGCCTCTGAACATTCTGTAAATGATCAGGCCACAGAAAATCTCTACCCACATGATGTTGCCACTCCTGTTTCGCTCCTCAAAATGCTCTGGCACAATGAGAAGCTAATCAAGTACACGTATTACGACTTCCTTGATCGTTCTCTTTCCTTTCCTTTTCTCGGAAAAGTGGCAGTTCCTGGGAAAGTAAGAGCACTCTTATTTTTAAATTAAAGAAAGGAAAAAGCTAATCTCTGGCTCCCGCAGTCTACCGCTGAGTTTTATTTATTTATTTATTTTTACTTAACGATTAAGTAAATATTTTTAAATAATGTTATATTTAAAAATATTATATATTTAAAAATATTAAAAAAATACATATAAATAAATAAATAAACTAGCGAGAGCCCGCGGGAGTTCTCAGTGGTAGCTGTAGAGCTGCCCTTAAAGAAAAATGTAATTTTTGCATAAATTAGCATTATTTTTGCAAAAAAATAAAAAATAAAAACCAAAAACATTGATTATTTTTAATAGATATCACATTTTATTCTTAACAATTTAATTTTAAAATTAAAGTCAATTTTTTTTTTTTTTTATAGTTTTGGAAAATAAATTTTAGGTGTACTCTTATTTTGAAATAACCCCTCAAACAACTAATCACATTTAAAAAAAAAAATAGTACCAATACCATCCCAAAAAAAAAATCAGTAAAAGCCCTGGTTACATCTTTAGGATTCAAGCTTTTCACCCTTTCTTTGAAGTTCAGACCTACCTCTTTTACTATGAAGTTCTAAGAACACAGTTTATGGTATCTTGATCTCACCAGTGTTGCTAAAAAGGTTGAGCAATTTGGGCAGTAGAGATTTTGTAACTTAAACTAGTTTTTCCACCACATCATAGGAAAAAAGCAAAAAAAGCTATGCTACAAATCATCCGCACACACTACACACCACACTTATTTTTATTTTTTATTTATTTTGGATTTTATTCTTTATAAACTAATTAATTTCTTCTACTCATCATCCATACACCATACATTTAGTAAGAGAAAAAAAAAATTATGTGTGGATGAGAATGATGAGTAGAATTTTTCATAGGGAAAGGAAAAAAATCTTAGATGGTCATTGGCATTAGAAGATAGAATTGTGATTTCTTTCTTAGTTTAAACTCAGTTATAATTCGAATGTCCTGACATGAATAATCACGATGTATATTCACGCTCTTGGAACCATCGGATTGATGCAATTCTGCAGCTTTTTGCAGCAATTAACAACGTTATGCCATTTAACATATGGAGAAGAAGGGCAGTTAACACAAAATGGAAAATCAAATAGAATTTCCATCACATACAAGATACTGTCCCACATGGGGGGAATTACATTAGAATAAAAAAAAAAAAGGAAAAAACTAAAAATAATACATGCCTCTTCATTCCTTGACCTATTCTGTTCTTTGGAAGCAAAAACAATGAATCAAACACATTTGGTAACAAAATAAGAGCAAAATATACCTGCCTGCTAGTAAAGCACAAAAGTTAGGCCAAACTGGTCTATTACTCTACTTCTGGCTGCTGCTGGTTCCCTTCTTCTTGAGCAAGCTTCCAAACTTTCCAAGCAAAGGCTTCTTCTTCTTCTTCTGTTGTTGCTGCTGCTTTGATGGTGAGGTTCCACCATCATCAATGTTTTCAGTAGAAGATACCCCATTTATCTGATCAAAGATTTCGCCTCCCTCCACCTTTGAGTTCACTTCCTCTTCAAAGGATTCCTGCCCCACTTCTCTCTCTGGTGAAAACTCTTTCTTTTCAATTTTGCAGCTCTCCCACATTTTAAATTCAACTTCTACCGAGTCGTGTTCTTTTTCCTCCTTCAGTTTTCCATTCACGTTCTCAATTTGGGCAGAATCCATCTTTTCAGCCTCATCATTCAAGAAGTTATTCTTTTCATCTAAGTTCTCTTCTCTGGTTTCCTCGCATTGATCGAGTGGAGACTCCGTTTTAGGCTTCTCTTCTCTTGCATGTCCATTCTCTTCAGAGAATTCAACCACCTTTGGAAGCAAATCGTATTCCTTTTCACTGTCTGTAAGTTCACCATTTTCTTCATATTTCCTTTTGGCCATAGTTTCTTCCAGCAACTTAGATAACTCCTCAACTCTCTTAAGGGAAGCAGCTTCCCTAGTTTGAAGTTCCTCGTTTTCTTGAATTATACTCTGCAACTCATTTTCTTTGTCCAGCAGATTTTCTTTCAATTTGATGTTTTCAGCCTTTGCTTTGCCAAGAGCTTCCTGCAAGTCAATTACCTCAGCCTCAACTTTTTGTAAGGTTTCCATCAGCTGGGCTTCTTCTTCCTTGCTGGCACAAGCTTCTTCCTCATTTTGCTTGAGCAAATTCACCAGCCTATTTATTTCTTTTCCCAGAGAAGAGTTCTCTTCTTCTGACTGCTTTACACAATCCACCAAATGAAGTTCTTTTTGCTCCCACTCAGCCTTGGTGTTTTGCAATTCGTTCTTGGATTGTTGAATTGTATCTGTAAGGACATGAATCTCATGTTTTGAATCATCAAGCATGCTTTCATACTTCTCACTCGTTGCTTTCAAGGCCAACTTCAGATCTTCTATCTGGGTCTCATAATTTTCATGCTCACCTTGACTGGATAACAGTCTTTCTTTCACTTCTCTTGCTTCTGCAGAGACCTCGTGCAAGGCTGAAGCTAAGCTTTCCATCGCCTTCTTGCTCTTCTCTTCTTCATCCCTGGAATTTCCCAATTCATTAATAAGTTTATTTTTCTCCTCTAATAGGGTCTGAGCACTAGAAGCTGCAAGCTTCTCGTTGTTCAAAGCCTGGGCTTTCTCCTCCTTCACAGTTTCAAGCTCCGAATTTAGAGACTCGACCTTTTTGGCCATCTCAGAAGTTTCTTCCTTGGCCACGTCAAGACAGCGTTCTGACTCCTCAAGATCCCCTCTTTGTCTTCCAATTGTAATCTCCAGCAACCCCACCTTCTCTTTTAGAGCAGCAATTTCAGATTCTGCATCATGCAATAAATCCTTATTTCCCTCTAGTTGTTTCATGACTGAATTCAAAGATTCTGATGCAGATCTCTCCAACTTATTTGCTTCCTCAACCCGGGTCTCTAGTTCCTCAACCCTGTTTCGCCACTCCTCCACCAGACCACGAGCGTAAGATTCGGCCATTTTTGCAGCTTCTAGCTCAACATTAAGCTGTTCAATAGAAGCCTCTTTCTCTATCAATTTCTCCTTGACACCTTTCACTTCTTGGAGTTCTTCTTTCAAAGAGTCCATCTCCGATTTAAGCTTCAACACCATCTGGTTGTTTTCACTGACCTCAGTTTCAAGCTTTGAATCAAGCAAGGCCTTCAACTGGGTCACCTCGGCCGAGAGAATCTCCACTTTCTCTGCATGAATCTCGGCAATCTTAGTTGCATCATCGGCATGGCTAAGTGCCTGGTTCTTTGCATCGCACGTCATGGTCAGTTCTTGCTTTACCCTTTGGAGATCATGAGTGGTAGAGAGAAGAGCAGCCACATCCAAAGCATGTTGGTTCCTCACAGTTTCAAGCTCTCTCTGCCATTCATCTTCCTTCTTCTGGGCCGCCTCGATTCCTGCCTGCTCCAACTCAACAGCCCTGAACTTCTCAATCTCTGAATCCTCCTCAGCTCGCTTTTGAGCCGCCAAAGCCTCCTTGAGTCTCTCATTTGCTTCTTCGGCAACTCTTTGTGCTTCTTTTAATTCATCAACTGCTTTCGCCTTCTCTTTCTCAACCAAAGCTATCTGTTCCTTTGCTTTCTTAAGATCTTCCTGAACAACATTCAATTGTGCCTGTAATTCTGATCCCTTTGCAATCCGTGCAGGTTGTTTCTGAAAAAGCAAGATTCTTTTTTATGAGTAAAAAAGCAAGATAACGTGCATATCAACATTCACATCACTTGTCCCAAAAGGAATACAAAGGGAGAATCTCTTCCCATTTAAAGAAATAAACAAACAAAAAATGCAGTGAAAATCACGCTTGATGAATCTGCCTCTTTAACAGTTGACTTGAGGAATTTTCCAGGATTTAGTTTTCATTGTCTAAAAAGTGTGAAAAAAATTTGACTATAATCTTCTGTGCTCTTTTACAAAGCTTTTAGAAGTTCATGAGCCCAACTTTTGAAAAGGAACAAAACAAACTCTAAGTAAGTGAACATAAAATGCGTTTGTAATTCTTACTTCAGGTGGGGTAGCAAGCTTTGGTGATCTTCGCTCAATGGTGGGCTTCGAGGGAACCGATCGTGGAGACCGATCAACTGAAAGGCGTGAACTTTGCAAAGGAGAGGGTGAATCAGATTCTGATTTAGCTACTCCCCTGCTTGGTCTAGCAACTCTTGGAGTTGCTGGTGATGCTTTGTGAGGAGTTTCAGATAAAGCGGACCTGTAAAGTTCAAAATCACATAAATATGGTGCCGTATTAAGAATGCATTGAACTGGACAGGCAATGTGAGATGTACAAACATTAATCATGTCCAGTAAAGGCAAACTCGAAATTAAGAAAAATACAGATGGATCTAAGCCAAAAATGGGAACTTTGCATAGAAATTTACCGTCGGAAGCACACGGAAAATGAAACTAAACAACAAAAGTAGACGCATAAAAATACCCAGAAAAATAAAAGTAAACATTATTCGATGATCAGTGGATAATTATTCAAGGACAGATCCAAGTAAATAAGTACAAATCACAACAAAAAGAACCGAAAATTGAAACAAAGCAGCCAAGAAATCATCAATGAAGAGAAACCCATTAAACAAATCCAATAAAAAATTCCAAAATAAGACGTTAGAGATAAGGCTACAGGGAAATACTTCCACCCAAAATTGAAACAAAGCCGCCAAAAAATCCCCTATAGAGATCATAAACAACAGATCCAACCCACTAATATTCCAAATACGAACCATGAAGGACTGAAATTGAAATCATCCCACTAATCTTCTTAAGAGAGAAGATAAAACAGTGCACACAACAATATAAAACAAAAACCCAAACCAGATCTCTTAAAGACTGGCATAAAAAACAAAGTTCAAGAGCGAGAAAGTCCAAGAGGGATAAAGGGTTGAGTAAACTTACTTGGATTTGGATGACATGGTTGTGGAGATGTTGATATTGTTTGTCGTAGAAGATGAAGTGATAGAGAAGCGTGCTGCCTTGGATATGGAGCTGCTAATATACTGACATTGTAAGAGAATGTCTGATGTTTCAGATCAGCATAATATATATTACAACTTCTTTCGTTCTTTCCGAAACAGCAAACGAAGAAAACAAGAAGTGGGTGAAGTGGAACAAGTAGTAGAAGATGAATCGAAAGAATTTACAGAACAGAAACCAAACTATTTCGGGTTGTTTTTCCTGTCTCTTAACCGGCCACAAAGACAGACTCACAGCACAAACTCGACACACTGGTAGTTGTAACGCCCTCTCCCCCTCTCCCCTCTCCCTCACTCGAGGATGGGTGTATTTTCAGGTGAAATTGCGTTACAAAAGTACCCCTGGTTGTTTCTTTAAACTGTCAAAGGTATTGGTGACTTTTTCAGAGACACAGGGCCCTGATATGTCTACTAACCCTACCCTGCTTTTCAGAAAAGCAGATGATTGAGTTTGGATATTGTAACTGTTCCATTTACTATCATTTCATAACTATAATTTTTTAAAATTTTTATATAAAATATAATAAATAATTTAATTTTTTGAAAATTATAAAATAATAATAATAATATTAAAAAATATCATCTTATTATCAACTTCATATAAAATTATCTTATATCATCTTACTATCTAAATCGAACCTAAATCCTGAAAATTTTTTTATTACAATCCACTGTAAAAGATATTAATTATTTTCTTTTTCTCTTTAGATTATAAAAAAAACAAAGGAAATATCTTTTCTTTTATAATCTTTTGACTAATATATAATATCTTATGACATTTATTTTGAATTAAGTGTTGTATGGTAACATGACATAAGTTTGAAAAAATTCTGATCTCTCAAAATAAAACAATCTAATACAAACACATTAAAAAGTATTTTGACTTCACATAAATAAAATACATGAGAAAAAAATTATTCAAATATATTTTCATTTTATATTTTCATTTTCACAAAACTCATCAAAAAGCAAATTTCTAATTTATTTTTTTTCAATAATTAGAAAAAATTCAACGTACCGAAGATGAGTCGAGCTCTGCCTCTCCATGAGTCCAAATTCTGGAAATGATTTTGAATCTCAACCAATGTAAATTGTTATGAGGGCTGAATCCAAACCACATCAGGTCATTTTCTGTGAGTAGTTTTCCATTTAAGGGGGAAAAATATAGTATAGACAACTAGATAAAATAAATTTTTGAGATAATTAGGGTGTGGATGGTAGCCGTTTAAAGGATCCTGCTCTCCTTCAGATACAGTTGGATTTGAAAAAGACAGCTTGCTCCACGCAGTGTTGGGCTGGTGCGATTCACATGCATGTGTATTCATATTTCATGCTTAAACAAAACGTTTTTCTTAAAAAAAGACTGTTTATTAATGTGAATTCATACAGATCAGATCGAAGTGTGATGCAGCCTCAAGGTACAACTTAATCATTCAATGTTAATTCCAACCACCCTGTCAGTGAAGATTGGTTTTATAGTTTGTAGTCGTGGATTGTCTTCCATTGTTTCTTTTCAAACCATGCATGAGCTATATCTTTGTAGATTGCAGAGAATGAGTGGTCTAGTCATCAAGATTATATAAAAGTAATTTTATAAATTAATATAATTTTATTTAATCTATTAAATTTATTTTATAATAAAAGTAACTTTACAATTTGACGAGTCATGTCAATTTATAAGATTATTTTTATGTAATTCTTTTCTAACTAAAATATTTCTTCTTTTATGACTAGAGTATTTTTCTTCACAAATTTAGAGTTCATCTCTTGAGACGAGTTATATTTAAAAATAAGAAAAAATTTTCTCATCAGCTACTATTTATTACTCAACTCCCCCACATCCTATAAAAACACTCTCATACCCTATGAAAAAACTATAGTTATGGGGTATGAGAATGAATAATGGCTGATACATAGCATTCCTCTAAGAACAATCTGTTTTCTCCAAAATACCGATGAAATTTAAAAAATGAAAGAATATTTATAAAGAATTATACTATTAACCAGTGTTTTAAATTTCGTACCGTACCGGCCGGTACGGCCGAAATTTTTCATTTCGACCGTCTGGCCGGTACAAGTACTATACTTGTTCTATACCGGCTAAAATACCGGCCATACAGGCCGGTACCGGTCCTACCAGCCTCAATTTCGGCCTATACTGGCCTATATTTCGGCCGATACAGGCCGTTATTTCGGCCTGTGTTTTTTTTTTTTCCGTTTTTTCAAACTACAAGCTTATTTTTTAACCCTCAATTCAGACTAGACTATTTATAATTTTTATATATATGTATTTATATATAATTTATTTATATATAGACTATTATTTTAGAATATAATTTATATATATATAATTTATTTATAGATCGACTATCCAGAAACGTTATCCCGAAACGCTATTTCGAAAAAGTACCGATATCAAAATATTTCGTTCCAGTGCCTTGACCGATACGGCGTCTGGTACGGTATTCAAAACATTGCTATTAACAAGAATTATAATATTTTTAATACGTTAAAAACAAGCTTGTAAATAGATTTTCTCTCTATATATGTTTTAGTTTAGCATCGTCTAGAACGAGTATTACAATAACCGAAAAATGATAATTCTTCTTAACCTTCTTTCCCACACTCATCAGATGAATTACCACATGTTTGTTCCTTAGGCAATTGGATGTCTACCTTAAAAAAAGCAGTCTTATTTTAGTATTGATAAGAGTCAAAAGTACGTAATAGTTTTGCCTCCACATTACATTGATTCCATATACCTATGTTGACTTCTACTGTTTGACTCTGCAAATCTTTGGATGGGATGCATTGACTTCTAGTGGTTGTCTGTCGCTAGAGGCCCACAAAAGCAAAGAAAAAGAAAAAGTTCACCCTTTAAAGTTTAAACATATATATTTTATAAATATAAAATAGAAGAAAGAAAATATAAACAACCATTTGCGAAAGTTCCTAAACATTCTTGAGCCCCAGGTAAAATTAATATTTTGAGATTTAATGGAAAAGACAAAAAAAAATTAAAAATTAAAAACTAAAGAAGGAAGAACACGAGAAAGAAAAATTTTAGATACAGCAACAACCTCGATACAGCAACAACCTTTCTTTCCTATGGTCATTTCACAATGGAGAGGGACTTCTATAGTCACGTTTAAGGAGGGTAGTTACAATGGTTGCCCCCACCTCTACTGTAGCTAGAAAAAAAAAAAAAAAACTTTTCTTCCATGACTTTGGCCTCTCTTATGCGTATGCATTATAAGAAAATTGTTTATTTGTGGCCAGTTATTTCCTACGAAAATGACTACTTCCTGCTAAATTGAATTTATTTTCGTCACAAATAGTCATTATCATTATCAATAATCCGTCACAAATACTCTTCATTACAAGAAAAATGAGCATTTGTAATGAATTATTTGCGATAATAATGACTATTTGTGAAGAAAATAGATTCATTTTGACAGGAAGTAGTTATTTTCACAGAAAATAACTAGTTACAAATAAACAATTTACTTGTAGTGCATTACAAACAAAAAAATATATATACAAAATGAAAAATCTCAAATAAAGAAATATTTGTGTATTTTATGTCCGTAATAATTTCCTCTTCTCAAGTATAGAATAGCCCCTAAAATGAAAAATCTCCCAACCCATTGAAGCAAGGAAAAAGACCTTTTTTTAAACTTTTACCCAAATTTAATAGTCAAGTACGCTGATAGAAGAGTAACTCTTTGGGCTGGTGACACCTATAAGCAGCTGTTGTTGTTGTTGTTTATTTCTTTAGTTTTCTTTTTTTTAAAAAAAAAAAAGCAGCTATTGTCGGAGACGAATAGAGAGCTGCCATGTAAGCATTCCTTAGGAAAACATGAAACACGCAAAGCAGGAGATCACTCTCTCTCACCCCTTCACGCTCGAACTCTATATGTCTCCCTCTCCTTCCTGAGTCTCTCTCTCTCTCTCTCTCCTTCCCTCTCCCTAACCTGATCTTCAGAATCTTTCAAAACAAATACTGAGATTTTATCAGAATGACAGACTTCTTGTGCGCTATTAATACCTGTTCTTTCACTTATATTATGTTTTTCACTTTTTTTGTCCGCTTATTGTATTAAATGCTAATCTATATGATGAAAATTGCCGATGAGGCTGAAGGCAAAATAGTCATCAACTCTGGAGAAGATGTTTAGCTTCTTTACCATTGGTACTCTCTCTTTAGCCAAAGTAAAATGATGTGTGATCTTAAAATATACATAAAAGTCGTTCTTTCTTTTTAAAAAGAAAGTAAATGCATTTTCATATCTCGTCCAACATGGCCTACAACTCCTTTCTTTCAATGATGCGGAACCTCAGCAGGACCCTTTGGACCCACTTCTAGAGAGAAAATCCCAAACACAATTCCATTGGTAGTAGCTGTATATAAAAGTCATCCTGAGAAACTCAAGATTTCTAATAACCCCATTTTGTCATACTAAGGACCGCAACAAAGGAACTATTGGTAATGATCTGTAATAAAAATGAAGACAAAACCCTTGAAGCTCTGCAGTTTTTATTGCCTATACATGTGATTTTCATTTTTTTAGGTGTGATCTTTCTGTTTGCGTGAGAGCGAGAGAGACAGAGAAGACTGGTATTTGTATGTTATATTAGAAGAGTGTTTGCTCAAGATTGCATGATGGCATATTTATGCAGATGGGTATTTATTCATATCTTGAATGACTGTGATCTAGAGCAGTGCAGGTCTCGTGGACTTCCAGGGCTGGATGGCCTAAACAAGAGTTGTTTCTTGTAGGTTTCGTGGCACTTGTAGGTCTCGGAGGTCACATCCAGGTAACGAGAGGGAAGGAATTAGAGATGGAGTGAAGGATCTTGACAGGCAGAGTGAGGGAGGGTGTTCGCCCTTCGGTGAGAGAGAGAGAGAGAGAGAGAGAGAAAGCAGAGAGGAGAGAAAGAGTGAGAGAGTAAAGAGTAAAAATCAAAATCAGAGAGTGAGAGATCAACTTTTTTTTCACCTTTCGAGATCGAGAGAGAGTAGAGAGGGGGGGGGGGGGTTTCGCGAGAGGGAGGGAGTGTTTTCATTTAAGGTCCAATTCTCTATTTGTGCGCCTGTAGTATTCGTTCATGTACCGCACACATGGCAAGTTGCTATTAGTCTCCGATATATAAGAGTTGTAGCTAGGAGACACCTGCAAGAAGTTTTTCTCCTAATAGAAAGATATATAGGCACTTGGAGTGAATTTTGTAATATTATTATATATTAATATTATTTAAATATTTATATGGACATCAATAAATAATATTATTTGGGAATACTCTTAAATTGGGATGGAAAAAAAATTGATGAGATATTGATCTTAAATTATAATCTTCATTTGAATTGAGGAAAAAGAAAAAAAGAAAAGGTTGCTTAGGACAGAAATTTGGACTTATGCTCGTAGTCGTCTATTTGAAATAATTCGAGTACTAGCATCGTGGTTTTTTTTTTTTTTTGAGTTTTCAGGTTGTTTAATCATATAAAATTCATAGATTAATTATTAAATAACTGTGATTTTCAGCATCGGGATTCATTAATTTTATTTTTTATTTTTAGATTTTCAAGATTTACGATTTTTTACAACTCGATCGATCGGCATGCATGTAACATGCTTCATATTTACATATAATATTATTTCATCGAGACCATTTAATTTAAATATAATATATCGGATTTGGAGAACTCTATCATGTAATCTACGAACCATAACATTTCAAGTATATTCTATGTTTTTTTCTTCTGAGGTTTTCACCTAAATATGTTTTTACTAAAATAACATGCATCGATCCTTTCCAAATAAAAATGCTTTCCTCTAAACATTATAAAGGCTTCAACTTTTTACACGAAACCCAATTGCTTAATATATACGGAAAAGAAATAATAATAAAGTAACGTTCATTAATTTGAATTTAAGATGCTCAAACAAACACCAATTTGTATGGAAATAATGCTAGATATATATAGTTTATATGATAAAACAAATCTCGTACCTTCACTTTTAAAAAAGTGGGTAAATCTAAAATTTACACGAAAAAATTCATTTTTTAATACCTCACTTGTTTCTAAAATTAAAAGAGTGTGCGAACTTACATATTCTAAGATTGTATCGAACATTACATGTTAAATAGTAGGGATCGATCAAGAAGCTGATCACTAACTATCAACCAAGAACGAATTAAGCCTTCATTTTCCAGCTTTTGGGTGTCGCAAATGTTTGAAATGATGAGATAATATTACGTGGGACTTTTAAATCTTAAGATGGTTCCAAATTGCAATGCAAGAATTAAGGTCTAATTAAACCTTTTACTGATCGTAATATTTCTTCAACAGTACGTTGTGGGAACCAATTTCATGATCGATCTCAATGAGAATGATCAATTGAGATGGTTACATGGTCCTTTTTGGAGGCCAAATGGATTAGATCTGAGCAAAATGTAACAATATTTGAATGTGTAGAACAAAATAGTTATAATGATCCAGAGCAAAATAATGATAGCTAGCTAGCTAGCTAGCTAAAACAAATACAAGACATTTATGGTGGTTAGACTTTATACATTTACATAAATACATATATATATATATATATATACAAGAAAATTATTTATTTACGACCAGATTTTTAATAAAATAATTATTTTTAATTAAAATGAGTCTATTTTCATCACAAATAATTATTTTCATTGCAAAATAATAATCACAAAAACTTACTGTATTGCCTCGAGCCATTTTTACACAAAAGAGATTTTCGCAAGACAAATTTGATAACAAAGAAAAAACAAGTGCATGGATTAATATATTTTTACACACGCGGTTTTCTTTAAGTGGAATAGGATTATTTATTAGAGTACTAGTACTAGTACTACTACTGCTAATGTTAATTAGAAAAAAAAAATATTTTGAATGCTAGAGAAAGTGACACTTGAATTTCATTAATATTCACTGTCAACACATGCAATAAAAAGGAGGAAAACTATTTGTACTAGGGAGTAAAAGTCTCGCACGCTTTCTTTGAAAAGAATAGAAAAATCTAAAATACGCGAAACTTGTATATCCTAGGATTATTATAAGTAATATTAGTAGAAAAAAAGCCTTGCTTGTAACTGGTTATATATTGTTTTGGGAAACATCTGAATATCATGTTATCCTTTTATTTACAAAGGTAACAACATATTTGGTATCCATGGAAAAGTAGATTTCCAAGAAAATAAAGCCTTTTGGATCTTTACAAGTTATGATGGTTTCCTATCAAAATTTAACATAAAAATTACATGTGCAAGCTGCACATGCATCTGAATTATCGACCATGTTAGAAGCATATATATATATATATGTATAGAAATTCTATGCATCAACTATTATTCAGTACATTTACACCTTATATTTATAGTTTTTTTTTCCATAGGGTGTGGAGATGTTTTTCATAGAGTCGATGTAGATGTGTTTTTCATAAGATATGAAGTGTGAAATAGTAAATAGTGACTGATGAGAAGAATTTTTCATATATATATTTATATAAACCAATCAATTTAGGCTATTATTTTTCGTATCATATATATGTATAATGGTCATAAATTGGAGAGGGCAAAGGTTTATTTCTATATTTCTTTTTCTTTTTCCTTTTCCTTTTCCTGGTCTACAATATATAATATTAGGAATTAAATGACGTATTTAATCCATTTTCAATAAGTTTGGACAATAAAATTTAAGAGTGGAGCAAAAGCGCCTCAGAACTTGTCCCAAAACCTCTGACCAGCTCTTGCGTGCGTTGAACCTAATGTACAGATTATAAGTGATCTTGTGCCCTTAAAATTTGTGGAAGCAACTACTGCATGCAGTCTGGTATTATTACCTTATAAATGGTACCCAAAAGTCGTTTGAATTTCTCTCAAACAAATAAGAGTAAACCATAAAAGAATTGAATTAATTGGCAGCGTGCTTACAAGATATACCACTCCTTATACTTGCTTTAGAAACATATATGCAGAAGGGGTGCATGTCTAATATCATAAAATAATTTAGTGTGTATTTTCTCATACTAATAATCTCAGGTGAATTGATATTTCACAGTACTGAGATAAGTAGTGTATCAAGATCAAAAGTTACACTTATATAGGTGCCGTTTGGATAATGAGTTGAGATAAAAATTAAAAGTTGAATAAAATGTTATTATTGTTTTAGAATTTAAAAAAGTTGAATTGTTTATTATATTTAATTTATGTAAGAATTTAAAAAAATTATAATAACGAGATGGGATGAGATGAGATGAAACATTTTTACTATCTAAACATGATCATAATACGTCGACTCCAGACCAAAAAGAGTTGGTCACATTTTTTCACTTAGGGACTTCTTATATATAGTTTTACTATGGCCTAGTCATGATATAATGTATACCTCATCCTCTGACCAAATTAACAGTATCGGTCACAACTTTACCACAAAGAGCATTGGTAATGGACTAACCAAATGTCAATGCAAGTTCAAACTTTAGCTAGATGTGAGAAAAAGCTTTCACATTGGACTAGCCAATGGTCTAAAGCTTAAGACTTGATGAATAGTAAATCTTAAGTCATTTCCAAACATGACTAGCTACTATTCACAATGAAAAGTAATATTTAATTATTCCATCACTTCTCTCTCTCTTTAAATAGTAAAACATGCATGGCATGCACATTATTTCTACTGATTGATAGAGTAGACACATTATTTCTACAAAGTATGAAGATCTAAGAAATATATAAATTATATTTATAAAAAAAAATAAAAAAAATAATATTATATTATTATTTTAACTTTATAATGGCTAGTCTAATGTGAACTCACCTAGTCAAAAATTGATATTATAGCTAAAAGTTAAAATTTTAGCTAAACTTTAGATTTGACAATGACTAAACCATTGCCAATGCTCTAATTTGCTATGGTCCGAAAATTTATTATGAGACGTAGCTATAGTTGTAAAGAGCTTGATCCCTTGACCTGATGATCATTGTGACCATCTTCATCACCTAAATTAGTTGTGGTCCTTAATTGTAGGAACATGCACGTACAAAAGATTATCATGACTTGACTATATATACCTACATGCAGACAGTACTACCTTGACTTGCTAGTCACTTTCCTGCAAGCTAGCTAGCTAGCTAGCCTAGCTAGGTCACGTTTTGAGCTTTGCTTGATATATACTTTTTTGGATATATATAAAGCTTAAGGTCAAGCTGAAGAAGACAATTTATAAGGTTCATGATCAATACGTACATTTGATAATCTATTTCTCATTTGACTCTTAAATTAAAACATGTCGCTAATTAATTCATCATCATCATCATCATGTCTTATGGGGTAAAGAGAAAAAAATCTAAAACAGCTTATCACTTATATATGCTTTTTGCTTTTGTGTTTGTACGAGCATGCTTTGTGAGAACGTGAAAATATTGGTTAGGCGATATACATCCCGTCCATGTGTGTCAGGAATTATGCTGCCTTGTGGACCCAAAACCACCAAAGGAGAGCATGTGCATGCAGTGAAGGTTTAACTGTGGTAGGGTTCTACGCATAGATAATAATAGGTTTACTATTTTTTATAATTACTTATTTTTTATTTATTTTATTTTATTTAATAGTTAAAAAATAACTATTAATAAAATTATATATATATTTTTAATATTTTTAATAATTAAAAATGTTAAAAAAATAAAAAAAATAAAAATTTTAAATATATTATAAAATAAAAAAATATAATAAACCTATCATTATCCACTTCCCATTCGGCTATGTTAGATACCATATATATGCAAGTTTCCTATAAATTTTTTAACAAAAAAGTGACGCCCATCGAAAAAAGACAAAGAAAAAGCTTGCACAAAAGGTCCCACATTTTTATAAGAAGAGCATTGCTAGGGAGCAGTCCCTTTTTTAACACACTGGCTAGTAGTAGATGAGGTGGTTGTACGGAGGTACGAAACAAAAGCAAATTAATGTTAGTAGAAAACCCATTATTTTGAAATTAATATCGAGTTTGGATATTGAATTAAGTTGAATTAAATTTTTTATAAATATTAATGAGATGAAATAGTAGAGTGAATTGTATAGAGTTTATTTAAGATAAGTTTAGATATTAAGATGAATTTAGATATATTTATAAGAAATTAAAAAAAGTTATGAATCTCACATGTAAAAATATATTGAGTTGAAAAAAGTTATAAATTTTACGTGTAAATTAAGAAGTTTTGAGTTAAAATGAGTTTAATGATCTGAGAGTTGAGTATTTAAATATTAAAAGATATCTAAATCTGAATTGAATTCAATTCAACTAAGTGCAGTCAAAGAATCAAACGAGTCCTAAAACAAAAACCTAAATCTTGTTTACTTCCTCGCTGAGCTTCCTCTTTGTTCAAGCTTGGTTCCCACACTCACCGACAGTTTCACAAGCAGGGGGTTTCATCCTGTCAAGCGATCATCCCATCAAGCAAGGGAGTCGTGGGACCAGAGGACCAGTGGGTACGGACGTCGGAAAGTACTAGGTGGTATCCAGTTCAGTCTAGCAACATTTAATGGTTACTCCAGTCTGTCGGAAAGGAGTGGAAGTGCTTGAACAAAGAAAAGGAAGCAACCAACAAGTGTGAGCAAGGCAGCTTGAATAGAGGCAAAGCAAAGATTAGGTCACAGGAAGAAAACCTAAGTTCATATCATTTCCTTGGTCTTTTGATCTTTTACTCTCTTGCGACATTGGCAAGTGTGGGCGGTGTGTTAAAATGAGGGTATGAGAATAGAATTATGGTGTCTAAAATACTTGTACAAAGTCCATGATATTACTTTGTGCATATGACTACTTTTTTAGAAAAGAAATTAAGCTAGTGATTTGTATTGTTGTTAATATTAAGGAAAATGATAGGGTTACTACTCATTTACTACTTATTTTATATTTAATTTTTTATTAATTTTTTATTTTATTTAATGGTTAAGAAAGTGACTATTAGTAAAATTATATATATTTTTAATTTTTTCTTAATAGTTAAGGATGTTAAAAAAATACTTAAAAGAAAATAATAATAAAATAAAAAATTTGAAATGAACTATGAGTAGTAATATGGTAGTAATAGGGTAGTAACCCTATCACTACCTTAATATTAATACTACTAAAGTATCATGCGCTTCAAATTATTTCTCCAATGTTTCATCAGGAAATATTTGTTAAAAATTTATGTGTTTATATGTAAGCTGTGATTGTAAGTATCTTCAAATTTCACATAAACACTTACATAAAAAGATCATCCATCAATGGCAATAGGTGTGCTTTGTAATAGATCATTTAAACTATTAGAACTGTTATATATGCATTCTCCATCTATTACTTTTTATAAAAAAAACAACTTTCATCGAAGATTGAGCATTAAGATACATAAGAGAAGTAAGGTATAAAGTTTATGGAGGAAGTATTAATTAGAAGGTAAGAATTTGTATTTTGTTTTCATATTTTTTAAGCTTCTATGGTTCTATTCTTTGCCATATTTTGTTTTTAATAAATAAGGTTTTCTATATGGTATTCTTCTCTCTCCCTCCCTTTATGTAATAAGAAGTAAATTACATATGTTGCTAATTCAAGTGATCGGTGAAAGTAATTCGAACTATCTTATAAAATAAAAGTACTTAAAACTTCCGTATTTATTATAGAATATATTCATAATATGTATGGTAATATGACTAATTTTGTACTATATTTAATTTATTATGTAAATCAATTAATATCAATTAGTATTATTGATTTATTGTGTTTTCATTCTTTCTCCAGCCTCATTCACCTATAAATAGAGACATATATTATGTATTCAAGAACAATTGACAATAACAAATATGTAGCCCTTAAAGTCTCTTTCCCTTATTTTTTATTCTTCATTTATTTTATTTTATTTTATTCTATTTCTTGGCTAACGTTAGGCTCAATTATGTTGACTATTTCTTTTAAAATTCTTCCGCTAGTTTGACCTTTCACAAAATTTTCTCAGTTACACCTTTTTCAATTTGGTTTTTCTCGTATCAGACCACTAATTGACTGTACAAGTTGTGTCTCTCGCATTGTTTTTTTTTCATTTGTGATAAGGGTCATATTCAACATGTTATTTGGTATTCTTTTCGATCCGTTCACCACAAGTTTTCCAGAGACATCCTATTATACTTAATGGATTGCCGTTTATTATAAGTCTTACATTCAATGTGTTATTTAGTGTTCTTTTCTGTTTACCACACATTTTCCAGATGCTTCATACGCACTTAACGGATCGTCGTTCATAATAAATCTCATATTCAACATGTTATTTTTTGTTCTTTTCCATTCACCACACTTTTTTCAAAAGTTTCCTATGCACTTAACGGATCACTACCCTTATTTTTCATTATCAATCACGCACATCAGTTTGTTTTTGCCCCCCATCCACTTGTGCCAACACATCACAAAGACACTTTTTGTCGAGTGGTCAATCAAATCTCCAAGTCTCATCCACCTAGCTGGCAACATAATCTTATTTACAAACTCCAGACAACATTCATCATCATCTTGAGTTTGAGGGAGGATCTTCGAATATTACCATACTTGTTATACAATATATATGCATAATATTTTAGTATGTATGGTAATATGACTTATTATCTATCATATTTAGTTTATTGTGTAAATCAATCAGTATTAATTAGTATTATTGATTTATTGTATTTTCATTATTTCTCTAACCTCATTCACCTATAAATAGAGACATATATTATGTATTAAAAAACAATTGACAATAGCAAAAATGTAGTTCTCAAAATCTCTCTTCTCCATTCTCTCTTCTGCATCTCCTTTTTTCTATTTTATTATATTTTCTACAAAATGAATTTTGAACCATCATCTTGAGCAAGTAATCCACCCACACTGTTTCAAAAAAGTTAAACAACATGAAATTATGTTGGATTAAAGAGTTTTGTAGTCAAACTTTTGTAGGGACGTATATAGTCAATAAGGAATGATACTTTTTATCTTGGATTTTGTCATCTCATCACATGACTTGTTGAGCAAAATTGAAATAGTATAATAGAAATGACAATAAAAAAAAAAAATGAAGAACATCATTTCTCGTAAGGAAAATATATACAATCCACGTTACCCACACGGGACAAAGGATGAAAGGGAGACAGCCAAAAGGGTTTTGAATTGACAGAAATCCATATGGTGGTGGCCTTGGGATTGGCAAATTAAGGGTCAAAAACAGCCCAAGTACATTGATTCATAAAAGACCTAAAAATGTTTATCATTAGGTTCCTGATCTGCTAAAACACGAGATGTACTTCTTGGTTACATGTCGAGTAAAATTGATGCAAGAAAACAGTAACAATCTAAAGTAAATTTCCAATCTGCTGATTCAAAAATAAAAAATAAAAAAAATTAATTGCATGCAATAACTTTGAGTTGGTTTCCGGATCGAGTACTACGATCGGCAGCCAAGTTTTAAAGATGGCCTTAACCATATATTCAATAAAATGTCAAATTTTAATTTCCGACATGGTTTTGAATATATCATTAATTTATTCACATGATTTCTTTTTTTTAATGTCTTGGTAGATGATGTGGAAAGGCAATATGAAATGAAAACAACATATATATAATTAATATACAAGAAAACTGTTTATTTGTGATCAGTTATTTTAAGCAAAAATGATTATTTTATGTCAAAATGAGACTGTTTTTATCCCAAATAGTTGTTATGGTCGTAAATAATCCATTATAAATGATTGTTTTTCCAGTAGTTAATCTATAAAATCCTCACCAAAATCTGATTTTTTATTTTAATATTAACAATCAGAAAATAATTATCCAAAAAAAAAAAAAAAGGAAAGTTGGGGGACCCAAATCTTCATGGAAAGTTAAAACAATTTGTCATCCCACATGGGGATGGGGATCGATTATGCAGAAAATGCATGCAGCAATTAATATTCATGCCATGGAACATAACATAACATGAGATAAAAAAAAGGTCATGAGAAGGTCAAAGCAATGGAGGAGAGATGTACCAACTCTCTCACGAGCTACTCATATTGCATGCCTTCCATTGCTTCTTTTCCCATTGAAGAGATGTTTGTGTTTGAAGAAGCTAGAATTCTCAGAAAAATTTTAAGGATGAATTTTGTTAGGGTTGAACTATGGAGATCATTGGTGATTTGAAGGGAAGAAGATTTCTGTGTTAGAATTTTCTTTTATTTGTTTTAATTTTTATTTGTTGTAGAGATCAATAGAAAATTATTTTCAATGTATAGATTTAAGTAAATAGGTTATAATGTTAATATAATATTTGAATGTGCAAGTCTCGTATAATCTCTTAAAAAAAGATAGAGTCTATCATGAAAAGTAGATTTTTTTTCATATTAATCTCATATACGCTCTATTGTTTTGAAATGATTGCATGAGATTTACACGCTCTAAAGTTTTACAAATCATTTTATATTACTAAACAATGGAACACTTCATAAATAAAGACTTTATTGCAGTTTCCATGAGGCTTCATGAGATTTTGGGCACATGCAATGCAATATCATTGAATGTGAGGTTATTTTAAGAGAGAAAAAGGTAGGAGGTAGGCCTCACCGGAAACTTCCTGGAATAGGTCTAAAAAGTACCCTACCATTCCTTATTGCAATAACACCAAACCCACACTCCTGCAATCAAACCTTTTGGCAACTAACGAGGATTTTTTTTTTTTTTTATATATATATATATTAATTTACGTATTGGTGTGCCACATCACATGGTGAGGGCAAGTTGGGTTTAATCAAGGTTAGCTCCTGTAAAAACACATTTTACTTAGGCCTGTTTTGGATAATAAGTTGAGATGAATTGGATTGATATGGTTTGAGAATAATAATAATTATATATTTGAGTTGAGATGAAATGAGTTAGAAATAATTTGAGTTAAAATATTTTATGGGACTTTAGAAAATGATAGAGAAAAAGTTGAATAAAAATATTATAAAGTGAAAACATTATTAGAATATAATTTTTAATATAATTTTTGTTTTAAAATTTAAAAAAATTGAATTTTTTTTTATATTTTGTTTAGAAATTTAAAAAATTTATAATAATTAAATAATGATTAGATAAAAAAATAAATATTTAAAATTAAAAAATATTTATAGTGTTTGAATCTTGAGATGAGATAGAAATATATTATCTCTGTCCCAGCCTTAGATGTTCTAAGGCATTCATAGAATATTTAATTAATGGGAGAAAATGTATAATCGAAATTTGAAATTAGGAATCCATACTATCTGAAATTATAAATCATTCCAAAAATTGATAAAAAAAAATATATATATATATAAATTTAATTATTTATATTATTACCTACGGTAGCGTGAAAAGATAATAGGACTGTTTGTAAAATGAAAAATCAGATGCAAAATGTAGTCTGTATTGTCATGGATAGGGGTAATTTACTGACGAGAGAGTGCCAGTCATCATGAAGACTAGTGGTGAAGGCATAGAGATGGGGGTCAGGGTTCTCCTGTCCCCACAGCATTCATAGAACCTGGCAGCATACGGCGGATCTTTACTTTCCCAATCCAAAGCACTTTTCCTCCAACTCCAAGAAATAAAAGCAGAAAGCGTTCAACCATTAAAAATTGTCCTAAAAAAACAAACAAATAGCAAAAGCCAAGGAACGCTGATCCAATGCCAATCCATAAAGCACGTCGATCGAGAGGTTGGCTTTTGTACTATTATCTTCAAAATAAATAAAAAATAAAAAATAAAAAAATCGAGATGATAGAAAATAAAAGAGAATTATTATATACATAATTTATAAATTAATGTGATTTTATAAAATTTATTAAATATATTTTATAATAAAATTAATTTTACAATATGATGTATTATATCAAATTATATTAATTTGTAGATTTATTTTAATGTAATTTTTTATGATTAAAATATTTTAAAAAATTAAAAAGGAGGCAATAATTTGAACCTGTATTTAAAATTTCAAAAGCCAAAAGGTATATTTACTGATTTTCTTTTTTATTTTTTTTCAAACTTGTACATAGTATTTGCTGGAAAATTTCACCCTTCTTGTCCATCAAAGGCAGACCGACTCAACTGTTTTTTGAGCCAATAAATAAATAAATAAAACTAAAGACAACTGTACCTTTTAAGTTCCTTTAATGGAATCATAAGCAAGAAAAAAAAAATCATAATGAATAGCAGAATTTTGCCTTGTTTCAGAGCTCGAGTATAGTATAAGGGTAAAAAACAGACCCTCAATTCGTTAGAACTTTTTGTTTGGCAGGATCCAACAACAATAGAACAAAGCAATAAAGTAAGCCACGGTAGAAATGAGAGATGAGAATGACAAGCATACCAACTAGTAAAGCAAGCACAATAAGGAGTCGTTTGGATTGAGAGTGTCTCTCAGTCTATTTCATCTCATCTCATCATTACAATTTTTTAAAATTTTTACATAAAATATAATAAATAATTCAACTTTTTCAAATCATAAATTGATAATAATATTAAAAAATAATATTCTAATAATATCTTATTCAACTTTCTACTAAAATCATCTCATTTCATCTTATCATCTAAACAGCTCCTAAGACTGTCTTTCTAAACTTACTTCCTTTCATGAAATCTGTTTGTAGTTATAACATCTCTCTCCATTCAATTAGTCATTGAAGAGCATTTCTTTTTTCTTTTTGTGTTAATGAAGGGGTATAAATGCAGTTTCAGAGTTTTTTTTTTTAATTATTATTATTATTATTATTACTACTCGTAGTGGTAGAGAAAGTTGTAATGAAATAGGCCAGCTAACATTATTACTCAAACTTTGTAATAAAATCTCAGGTCCTTCACTTCTTCGTCTAGCTTCAAATAATTTCAAGTCCTTTGCCCAACCAAATCGAGAACATCAGAGAGACACCCTCGCCCCTCTTCTGTAACTTTGTCATTCATGTCAATACAGTCTCAAGAATAGGGCTAAAGAGCGAGCACTGAAACTAGGTCAGCGGCTTAACATATCAACCAATTGAAACTTGCAAACTACCCAGAAAGATATTTATGGCATAAAGGAGAGTGAAACAAAATAATAAAAATAAATAAATTATTTAATATCTCAACTGCACAAATATTATTCCACTATTCAGTAGAACAAATTGAATCTTCAAACTCTTCCACAACCCAAAATTCTGACAAGAGAAGAGCCCTAGATGATAAGTTTACTCAAACGATAAGAGATGAAGCATATATGATGGGGGAGACAGGAGACACGGTACATGGGCATATAAAAACATACTCCATTATTGTTCACAGAAATTTAACTAAACCTGCAAAAAGCTTGCATACTTGGCACCCAGAAAAAGCCTTTGAATGCAGAGTAGGGCATTCTTGGTAACCTCAGCATTCTCATGGTTCATCAGTTTCATCACCCTTTCCTTTGTCTTGAGGTCCATCACAATGATCCGCCCAGCGGGATGGTGCTGGATGAACTGTGAGAGATCAAAACAAGCAACAGCTAGAGCCCTTGGATCACTGGATGTATCCAAAATTGTAATGAGGACCCTCAAAATCTGTAACAGAAAATCATATATTAATAGTCACAAAAATTTTGTAATAATATTGGGGAGTTGTCAAACTAAGCAATAGTATTCCCCAAAAGGATTGGTCACTATTGAGGCTCCCTATTATCACATATCCAATCCAATTCAATTTGCAGTATCATAATCCTCCCCACTTAAATCGTCTCATTAGGACCCAAGTTGGGTACAGCAACTAATGCTCCCCAAGATTGTGACATTATACAACTTCATGCTTTCACTGAAGGCATTTACCAAAATTGTTTCACCAATTTGAGTAATGCTAGATGCAGTCGTGGAGTGCACAAACGCCGCACAATTATTTTGAAAAAGATTGGGGTCTACTATTAAAATATTAATTTTTTTTCATGTGAATCTGTATTTATTCACTTTTTTCAAAGGAATTGCGCGGCGGCGCTTACACACTCCACGACTGTAACTATCATTTCTCAAAGTGGTATGTGTGCACACAGGTGTGTTCGACATATCAACCTGCAGATGTTGGGACAAGACAGGTTCTGCTTCAATTTTAGTAGACCCATTGGACAGTTTAACTAGTTAAATTAAAATATATTGGATACCCCGTTACAAAATATACCAACAAACAAATACTGGAAACAAAATAGGTAACCACTGATAGGCTTCTTTCGGAAGAGTTGCAGTAGAGAGTAAGGTATGGTGAAAGAGGTGTCAAAAAGTACCTGGAAATCATTATCTTCAAATCTCGTAACATTATCACGCCAAAATGAGGGATCTTTGTGCATAGGAGTCCAGTCAAGATGACCAAGGAGGACTTCTTGCTTGTACAAATCGAAAGAACTCAATTTCTTAATGTTTTCCTTCAGCCCTTCCTCCAGTTGATTCAGAGCCTCCAACAGATCCTATGAAACAATTGATATAAATTAGAGGAAAAAGGCCCACAGAAAACATTATCCTACCAATCGTGATCATCTCTATGCGAATGAGTTAACCCAGATTAAGAAATCATGGACTCATGTCATGATTTTGCATCAGATAGCAAGATGTAAGATAATAGCAGAGCCCACAGCACAATAAATTCAGAATATGACTAAAGGGGAAAAAAATCAACTGCCTAGTTGATAGCAATTGTAATCAAGTTTTGCAGTAGTGCAGCAAATGCAAAACACAGAAAATAACCATCGGTATCCAACCCAATAACTTAGCAAAAAAAATTTGGATCATCCGATGGAGTTACCACGTTGGCAGCAGAGACATCATAATTAAGATTTTCCATATTTTTACACCTAAATGTGATAGCATCCAGAAGTTCATAATTTTGTGGCAAAAGGCAGATCCCTGTATTTTGATTTATACTATTAAAGCTGGAAGTATATAATTGAGCGAGTACAATTTTACTCTTCTATTATCAAATACCATTATATTAGAGAATTTTATTAAAGCTGTAGACCCAAATCAAATCTTGATCTTCAGTATGGTGGCAACCCAACATTTTTTAATATATAAAACATTATTTTTTTTTTTTGAGAAAGCATTATTTTATTTAATATATAAAACAAATATCTTGAATATGCAAGCGGCACCACTGAAGTATATAGGAAGGATACAACACAACAGATCCAACAAAAGTCAAAGATAAGGATAAAGATCACAAACATCAAGAAAATTAGAAACTTCAGCTATGGAAATAAATAACACCACTCAAATAATAAATTCAAAAGTTGGGACGGATTCATGTTGGGTCGTCATTTTTTGTCGACATGAATAATTAAATTGGTCAATCACCTTGGTACGCCTGTTTCAAGGGTTGGCCCAACACAACCCATTTGACACATTTTTATTACCCAACCAGACCTGTTTGAACCAAAAGAATAAAAAAGGAAAAAAATATTCACAAACATTTCATCATTCCTACTACTGGATAACAAAGCAAAGACTATACAAGAAAATTTTAAGTAAAGACTAATAATAAGTGCAACATTTTTCAATATAAAACTGAATTTCTAGCAAAAAATGTGATATGTGACCCGAATGACCTTTTTTTGGGCTAATTGGGTCACTCGGCCAACTGGTAAACAGCAGGTTGACCTGACATGACTTGAACCCTAACCCTATTATATGTTCTCAAGTTTGTGTTGGGTTCGCAGGTCTGGTAAAAACTTGGCAGCGCTAAAATAAAACAGATCCAATAGAAGCCAAAGATAAGGAAAAGAACATAGAAATCGAGAGAATTAGAAACATCAATGAGGGCATAAAGATAATAACACTCAAATAATAAATTTAAGAAAACAAAGTTGTAAAGTGCAACTCTATCTTCTCAGTCCTCAAAACTTTTGGCATTAAATTCTTTCCAAATGAAAAATAGTAAACAAGAAATCACACTCCAACATTCCAACTAAACCTTCTTTTCCAACACGCCAAAGGCTCCACCACCCTGTCTAAGTATAACCCATTATACTCCAAACATCTTAAAGACCAAACACCACAAACCCCTTGCAATATCACAATGAATGAGGTGATCTGCAGTTTCTCCATTTCTTTTGGATACACAACACCAATCTATCAAAATGGCATGACGGTTATGATGCTTGCAGAGGTAGTCTATAATAGAATTTTCCCTAAAGATGCAATCCACATGAAAAATGACACCCTCAAAGAAGCCTAAGTCCTCCAAATTCTCTTCCAATGGAAACATAGGTCATTTTTAGGAAGGCCTTTGCACCCTCGGGATTAGTCGGGACTTTGTTCTTAGACACCCGGTGCCAATAAAAGAATAAAAGTGAGGAATGTCCAAGTGTGGAGAGTAACATGAGAATAGATCCAATGATAAAATATATGCAATTGTAAGGCACTAAATGTAACATATTTGGTAAGTAAAATGAAAAAACAAACAAAAAAAAAACTCCAAAAACTCACATGGTTCTGTGCGACAAGAACCAATGACTGTACCAGCAAAGAAGAGTGATTCAATGAAACTTGTGCAACAAAGTCAATGACACACCAAGAAGATGCAGGTTCAGAAGAGCATGATGAAAATCATTGTTCAAATGTTTGACAAAAGAATTAACCTATCAACAGCACAAGAGCAGACAGAGTAGTATAGCTAAAACCTTATTAAAAAATAAAGAAAGAGATAAAACCAACTACAGGATATCAGAGCTAGGCCTAGGAAAATATACAGCTCTTACGGGCTTTAGTCATCAGCAACATCAATATATGGACTATATATTGCATTGCTAAATGTGAAATAAATTCTTCATACAAATGTACTGATTAAAAGGAAGAGCACTGCCAAAAGAGTAACACAGATGCACACGTGACATAGGCTCACAATCACCAACACCTTCAAGGATTGCCCTATGGCTCCATTCTATTGAATTTACAAAAAATCCATAAAAACCAATAAGCAAATTTAAGCATATAACCTTCTAATTCTCTCACCTCATCACTCCATGCTTGCACTTTCAAGCTTTGCACAATTTGCGGCAGTCCAAGGTCTACCATTTGAGCACCAAATGTCTCTTTCCAAAGCAAGTTCCTAAAGGTCAAGACAACCACTCTGACAACCTAGCAAGAATTGGAGTGCCCAAACACATTAATGTCAGATATATAACATTCCTTTTTCATTAGTAGATAACCATAACTAGAAGCTAAATTTACAAGCATTAAATCAGCTTCCACAATACAGAAGTTTGCATGTTGTTCCGTTGACTATGATAAAGGGTAAGATAGGAAACTAGGATAAAAGTAAACTGCTACAGAATGCATTTAGGAAAAAAAAAAAAAAAAGATACTGAATGCAGACTGAAAAACTCACCTTTTCTTTTGTGGAACTCTTAACAACATCTATTAGTCGTGGCAAGGTTCTTGAAGTAGCCAGGTACTCGACTGCAGGTTCGTAGTATGACAAAAGCCAAACACAAAGACAGGTTTCATACAGGAGCTGTAACAAAGATAAGCAGCAGAAATTTCAGGACTATCAAAGATTATTTTAGTGTTTGGATGAACAAATAAACTAAACTCCCAATTTTCTACTCCAAGCCTGCATGACAGCTAGGATTATAAGGCAACAGTTTGGTTGAAAACAAAATAGTAATTGCCATCCAAAAGTTACCTGAATTGATTGCTGAGTGGATGCTGGAGCAATTAAAGGAATGAGCAACTTAATCCCATCTGCTCGAACAAACAAGGATCTGACCACAGGCTCCTTAAGTAATGTAGCAAGGCAACTGATGGCAATAGGGACAGCACCACTGGGATGGGAAGGCTTCTTCAGCTGTGTATAACAACAGCATTAGGACTGGGTGATAATTAGTATCCTCCAACTCAAACTGACATTAGAACCATAACTGAATAAAATGCAGGATCGTTAAGAGAAGAATAAATCACATGAAAATATTTCTTGCAAATGAGACGTCTGCTAGTTTTACCTATATCTTTACATTTTGATGTGTTTCAGCTGCTCTAATTAGTTTCACTAAATCAAGAATTTAATCATTTCTCATTATAAATGTTTAGGTCTTTTTATGAAAATATTTGGGATGTTTGATGGAGTTGTTTACCTAAGTTACATGTCAAGATCACATGTCATTCGACACGCCTGTATAATTCCCAGAAATTTCACTGTTTTATTTGGAATTTCATCTCCTGAGTTTAATTAAATTCACATCATAATGTAAGAATTTTTCCGTATATGTTTATTTGGACTTCTTTTTTGAAAAGTAAGAATTTTCTTAATACTAATAGGGGAATAGATATAGTCCAAGTATATAGGCAACTGGAGTGCTTCGTATCTTTGAAGCTCTAGTTGTTTCTTTCCCTCCAAATGCACCATGGAAGGCATATGGAAACCATCTTTCAAATTGCTGCAATTTGCAGCATACCATGAAGACTTCTCAAACTGTACCTTCACAGGCATAACCCAACCAACTCTTCCAAAGAACTCATCCCACTGGGCCCTGGCAACCTCACGGTAAAGTAGCAAATGATCCACCATTTCACCACTTTTTCTACACATGCTTTACAAGTTAATAACAATGACCCAACGTTTCCATAGGTAGTCCATAGTTAAAACTTTCTCAAGGAAGCTGTGCGTACAAAGAAAGCGACCTTTAAAGGCATCTTAGTCCTCCAAATGCTCTTCCAAGAAAAATGATCACAATCCTGATTCATGAGCATCCTATAGAAAGACCAAACTGCAAATTTCCCTTTCTTATTGGTAGCTCACCACATTCTACCTACCTCTTGATTTCTTAATCCCATGGAATACAATAAGTTGAAGAAATTTGAAATACTACCAACCTCCCAATCATAGGCCGCCTTAAGGAAATTGACATTCTACTGAAGAGAATCACCAAAATCTTGAATAACTCAGCCATTGACGCCTCTTTGCCACCTGCAATCTTATAGATAGTAGAAAAGGTGTCCTTGAGGGCCCTATCACCACACCAAGCTTCACGCCAGAATCTGATCCCGGATCCATCCCCACCACAAATATAACGAGAAAATACCCCGTCCCTGTCTAAAGTTCTTCCACAGCCCCCACCCCATAGGCTGCTTGTGAAACCAAAGAACGCTACCCCTCCCCCCAAGTACCCCTTATCTAGAATCAATCACTGTTTATTTGGACGTAAGTTCATGTATCTACATATCTAGCTTAAGCAAGTATTAGAATAGAAAAAGCAATCAAGAAAATCTGAGTAGTTGATATATGTAGTGTTATGCTATCCTTGGTACAGTCTTTTCAAAGTACTTTTTTTTTTTTTTATAAGTAAGAAATTTATTAATAAACGTAAGAATTTTTTGAAAGATTTTTTTTTTCAGAGTACTTCTGATATAGTGATATGGATTTCTTTTGGGTAAAGGATCATTTATGTATTTCAGATAGTACTTCTGCATATATGTTGATGGCAGGCAATAATTAACTTCAAGTGGATAGTACTGACCTTATTTTATCAATTCTTTTCTTTTCTTTTCTTTTTTTATAGTTGCATTAACTAGTCAAGTGTGCAACTTGATTTTATTTTTTATTGCTTCATTAAAAATAAAAAGGCTCAATGAGAAGAGGAATACAGGACCTTTCTAGTTCCAGGCCAAATGACACATGAGAACAAAACTGAAGACTTTGATTGACCACTAGTATGAAAACTTTCCACAGACAGCAATAAAACTATTTTTAATATTTTGATAGGTTTATGTACATACTGACTTATACTAAACAAAAATATCGTAAATTTATATACACAAGTCAAGCTACATATCAATCAACACCAAATCAAGTATGAAGAATGATCCCATTCCAATGATCATTTCATTCCGCTAAAAAGGCCTCTTTACATCAACATATAGCAGCTTGATAAGTTCTTTGTCAAGGAAGCAACTAAATATTATCCTGTAACCCATCTTTGACTGCCCAGGGAAAAAAATCCACCTCAGAATATGCAATTGTTGACAGCTTATTACAGTCTGACAATTAAAGACAATATCCCACTCCTCACCTTTTGCATTATGTGGATTAGTCGGCATGAAAAAAAAAAAAAAAAACTGCCAGTCTTTCAATGGACTGGGGCTCTCTGTGGAAGTTCTTAAATTTGTACTCTTAAGATCAATGTATGAATAGATGACAGTTTTGGCAGTTCCATCTTCCTTTTTCATCTTCCATGGTTGTTATTACCAAAGCTAGGGCAAATATTTAAATGTGATTGAAGTCTAAGAAGGCACTGGAAGTCTCAAGGGTACATCAATACAACATAAATAGGGGTGTAACCGGTCCGGTCTGGTCCGGTTTTGGACAAAATTTAGGACCAAACCGGTATGTACCGGTTTTACATTTTTCAAAACCGATTACGCCCCGGTTACCCTCCTAAACCGGTATCTCCGGTTTTACCGGTTTCCGGTCCGGTCTGGTTTTCCGGTTTTTTTAAAATGTAAAAATATATAATAAAGTGTTACCTCTTATGATAAAATGTTATTAATAATTTAATATATATTTTTTATATTTAAAGCATATGATCAATTAAATTTTCGTCTTTAAGATTAAACTTTTATTTTATAAATTATAATAACATTATCGTATATATAATTATATTAATAACATATAATCAAACAAATTACAAATGTTCATATTTAAGATTAACATTTCATGTTATAATTTATAAATTATAATATGAAATTATTTCATATATGATATTTATATATATTATATATAAAAATTTAATATATAATTATATATTATATATAAAACTTATATATATAATATTTTGTATAATATATAAAATTAATTTTTATATATATTTTTTCAACTGGTCCAGTTCGGTCCGGTCCGGTCCCAGAAACTACGGAACCGAAACCGGACCGATTCCGGCTGGTTTTCAAAATATAGGAACCGGTTCCGGACCGGACCGGTTTAAAAACCAGACCAACCGGTCCGGTTTTCCGGTTTAATTTTACACCCTTAAACATAAACAAAAACTACCAAGATGCAGAGTATATCCTGCCATCAAGTGTGAACTAGACACTGATCCCATTCCCCCAGTCCAAAAATGTATGATACCTGTACACAAAGCCATTCTATCAATCCTTCCAACACATTGTCAATAGTAGTTGATTTTTTCTTTGAGTTTGAGGCTTCCCCATTAGCAATTATGCCATCCTGGGTTTTTGACCTGGCACTATAATCACAAAAAAGGGAAAAAACACAGTTAATGAAAAAGTAATCCATACAAGAATCACTTGATTAACTTCGGAAACTTTTCACTTCAATTTTCAGCTGGATCGGATTTCAACTACCTTACTATTAAAGCAAGTATCTTACAGCTCTTCTCTTGTATGAACCAATTACCCTTCCAAAGCAATCTGTAAGTTAACCAAATGTTGGATTAGGTTTTCACAAAATTAAAGAACATAAAAAACCGATGGAATGAAAAAAACATGGATACGTATTCATAAAAAAAATTAAAAAAAAACAAGCATACCATCTCAATAATGCATTGTTTAAAACAAAACATATGATTATCTGACAAAGACTGATCAAATTTTATTAAGTAAAAAAGTGGAATATAAGAAAGCAGATGTTTTGTAATGCAAAGAATGATCAGAAAAAATTTCATTCTATTTCAGTGTCCTTTGAGGATTAGATTTCTAATATCTACAAATAAGCTTTGATTAATATGAGATTTTCCTAGGCATTTGGAAATTAAAATGAAAGCATCAGTATGAGCAACTCGAAATTTAATCAGAACAAGTTACTAGTAAAGGTGCCGCTTTTGACAGAAAGGACAAGGCTCCATTCAATAGACTAATCCCAGGAGAGATTCATCAATTAGATACAAAGGAGGGGGGGGGGGGGGGGGGGGGTGGTAGAGAAGCCATAATCACGGCAGCATCAACAATCTCTTATCATAAAAAAATATGCTTACTTAGATACTTAACTTAAGAAAGGTTCATAAGTATCTTCATTGGCAAGAGAGTTGTCATGAAATAATCTTGCTCTTTTTGGGTTTGCTGTCCAAGAAAAATAAACAATATTAATTCCTTTATAAGATGTACACAATTTGAAGGCCAAAATCTTCCAATTACCTGTAAGCATTTCATCAATTAATGCGAGAACATATTCTACAGTTTCCTCCTTAAAAATGTCACGTAAAATGCTAATGAACACCCGAACATAAGCTGGACCATCCTGCCATGGTTGATTCCACTTGTTAAGATTATTGAAAAGCAAAAATAGTTGTTCTTGCACTATAATAAAGGCACCGTTCTCTACTAAATGTATTGAAAAGATCAAAATTACAAACCAATGCAACTGTAAAGCAGGAATATAAGGTTCTTTGAATCATGAGATAGAAAGAGAAGGTCAAAAGGTTCCGAATATCATTAGAGTGGTCAAAACAAAGTACCCAGCCCAAAAATCATGACAGCAATTAAACATTACATCATCCAGAAGTTGAGCTCTATAACTTTCTGATTTATTATCATAACGTCTTAGCAGCTGAAGGCACGTCCCCGTGATGAGCTTAGTTGTCATGTATGTCTCCCACGGAATGTCCCTCTTCAACACCTAGAAAATGGAAAAATATATTGATCAAAACAGACTTGTTTACATAAACTTCTGTGACAGCTAAATGTTAATATCAGATTTAAATATTTAAGTAATTATCAAAAAAAGATTTAAATATTTAAGTTCTTATAGAGCAGGAACTCAGGAGTACCACGACACATGATAAAATGATCCAAAATTGCAATTTGTGAAAACATATTTCAAGGCTAACCAACATGGAAAATTTCTACGATATTTCTTGTGTCTATGAAGAAATATTGGTTTTTGAAGTAACTGGTTGTGAAGTAAATTAAGGTCCCATTAACTCATTCTTCACTTTCCTTTTCCTTCTTCTGTAAGATCTTATTCAAATTCTATTATTCTTCACATATACAATGAAAGAAGAGAAATGATATTTGCAATCATAGAATATGTAAGAGCCACGCATTTCTTTTGAAAAAAGTGAGTAAATATAGGATCTACATAAAAAATTAATTTTTTAATGTGTCCACCACTCTTTTTCAAAAGGAGTGCGTGGCGCTTGCACAACCCATGATTGTATCTAACATTACTCATGAAAGAAATTTATTTTTCAGACAATATGAAAGAAGCCTTTCATGCATATATAACTCCATTCAAATATAATACCATTAGTACTCTATAATAAATGTCTATTGTAGCGACATGCCGGTTCCAATATCAGACTGCTACTTTTTCTCTATGATTTGGTTTAAATTTCATATTAGTGTGCGCGCTATACTTTCTTATCTACATATATCTTGACAATTGTGCACTTTACTTTTGTTTTTCCAATTCTCCATTTTGGCCAAAAATGTGCATACATCCTATCTCATTCAATCAACAGTTTAAGAAAAAGACCAAAAGTTTAGTCGGTGTCAATTCTTACACAATGCGAAAGTTGAACTAGTCTGTCAGTTTCTAACATTCTGTACTTCTCAGACTAAAAACAGCTCTCTTTACGAGTAAAGTTAACAACCAGTGCCCAAAACCCTTAGATTCTTCTACTCATAATTAGAAATTACATGTTATTTGTAATCAACAGGAATCCTAAAACCGTAGCACCAGCACCCTTTATATTTCCACTAAATCCATTTCCAAAGTTCTTTTTTTTTTTTTTTTTCTTTTAGGAAAATCAACAAGTTCATGATCCAGGGATGTGCGCTTATCGGTACTAAACAATCCCTATTTAAAAAAAAAAAAAAAAAAAAAAAAAAAAAAAAAAGAAGGTTAAATCCCACTTCACACCAAATTCGTACAAAGAGAGCAAATGAAGCGGACTGGACCGGATCACCAACCTGTTCCGTGGTTAGCTCGGCATGTTCCATGGATCCTGAATTTGAAATTATACCAGATTTTCACCAATTCGAACACCTAGAGCCAGATAATAAAGCAGTAAATAATATCAGTAAAAGAGAGACTCAAACAAAGCGTGCGTACATACAGTTCAAACCTAAATTGGGGAAAATGCAGAGAATACAATGCATAATTGGGGAAAATCTAGCAAGCGGAATGCGATCCAAATTCCTCCCAGATTTGCAAAATATTTATAGAAACTTGGAAGAGAAAATCAAAAGAGGCAATTTCTAATCTTTAGATTTGATTTCTCCAAATTCAGAGGAATCCATAGAGAGAGAACTTTGAAAGAGATTGGGATCGATAGATTACCTCTGAGAGAGAGAGAGAGAGAGAGAGAGAGAGAGTGGTGGTTTTCCGGGCTCGTGAAGAGCTCTGGAAAGAAACAGATCGATAAGACGGAGAGGGACAATTATGGTAATTAACAGTCCTGCAATTGTGTACTTTTGTGTTGCTTCACCACTGGATAGGCGACACGTGTTCGTTTTAGGCTTAATCAGAGGGTACCAATCTGTCTTACTCTGTATGGCTAACCTTCCTTACTACAGTGATTACTATTAATTAGGCAATAAATATTATTCGAAAAATGAAAAAGTTAATTGCGAAATAATCATTTTAATTTGTTTTTGAATAAATTGATCTTTTATTTTAATTTTAAAATTTTTACTCTTTACATTATTTTTAACATGATATTCATAGCATTAGTACCGTTAATAATTCTTTAAGAACATCCTTACTGAGAATTGTCATGGTGCTATGTGTAAAAGTTAAAAGAAAAACATTTTCAGATAAAAAAACTTTTTAATATATATATATTGTTATTTAAAGAAAAGTGATATAGTTACAAAAAAATATATAAAAATAATTCACAAATTGATATGACTCATGTAATACATTAGATTTATTTTATAATAAAAATAATTTTATAATTTAATATATCATATCAAATTACGTCAATATATAAATTTATTTTAATAATATCTCTCTTATCTAAAACTACGATCCCAAACAGGTCAAGATGACCTTCACAAGTATCTATGTTCTCAAATTGAATATTTTATTTCTAGTATTTTGTTTTTAAAATTTGGTGTTGATATGAAAATTTTATGGAATTATTGATATTTTTTTTTTAAAGAAAAGAATGATTAAAGTTGAAAACACAAGAAATAATTATTGTGAAAATTAAAATATAGGGGGGTCAGATAATAATATTGGGTGAGTCATTGACTAGGTGACAAATAATATAATTGCCTAGGCGACAAATAATATATAGGGAATGCATTAAACTGACATTTAAAAAAAAAAAAAAAGATCTTATAATATTTGATTGTTATGTAACACTTTTATTATTTTGATTTGGAGACGGCACCATGCAGGTTGATGTACGACGACTCAAATTTCAATAATAGTGGAGAGGAATGACAACGAAGAGCTGCATATAAATTTCTAAGTTGTCGTAGTACCAGTGCCACTCAAATCTGGCCAGCTGGCAGATGGTGTCTTCTCGAGAAGTTTCCTCGATTGAGAGACTTGAGATATCGCATTTCGACAAATTAAGGCCCCGAGCATCATTTTCGCCTCTTTCCTTGTGTTAGTACTGCCAAAGGAAATATGTATGCTTCAGTCTACAACTGCAGTATATGAGGCAGTATATTTCAAGTGTTGTGATAAAAAAAAAAAATTAATATGAGATGTGCTGCGGGTTATAAGCTGATGTATAGAAATGCTCAATACTAAAACCTCATACTTTGAGCCTTTTGAGTTTGGATTACTGTCAGCCCTTCTTCTAAACATAAGTGTTTCGTACGTAAATGTATTTTGAATAGGGACTGCACGTGTACGAAGTGAAACAATTGGTTTCATCCTAAACGTTCATTGCCTCAGAAGTCCCGAAACCCCTCACCCCTCCTCCCTCCCTCTGGAACTCTAATCCTTACCCTTTCTCTTTTGAAACCCCGAATCTTCGAAATTAAAGTTTTTAATTTCATTATGTTTCGGCCAAAACGGTAGGAATTTCTCGTGCTGGAACAATAATCAGTACGGTATAATGGGTTGTTTCGTTTCGAATCAAATTCCAATCATTTCAGTCTCTTCCAACCGTATTCCGATGTTTCGGCCGAAACATATATTTCGGTCCAAAATACTTAGAGCATCCACATTGACTTCTTCAAATAACATTTCATTTCTAAATTTAACTAATTTTGGCTTCGTTTGAAACATAAATTCATCTCAACTTATATCAACTCATCATTACAATTTTTTCAAATCCCAACACAAAATATAATAAACAATTCAACTTTTTCAAATCTCAAAATAATAATAATATTAAAAAATAATATTCTAACAATATTTTATCATCTCAACTCAATTCACTTCAACATCTAAACACAACATTTATCAATAGTCGGCCCACATTGAATTAGCCAAACACTTTTCATCTTAAATATTATCTACAGTAATTTTATATTTTTCTTCAAAGATGAAAAGTACTATTTCACCTCCAAATACATTGTTTATTAATTTCTGTCATCTCTCTCTTGCGATTTCTTTCTCTTTCTTCTTCCATCTTTCTCTCCCGCGTTTCTTCTTCTCTTCTTCCTTCTCTTTTTCCATATTTCTCTCTCGCGCTCCGTTCTCTGCTTCTATTTTTTTTTCTCTTCTTCTCTTCTTCCCTCTCCCGTGTCTCTTTTTCTAGTTTTCTTTTTCTCTTCTTCCCTCTTTCTCTTCTTCTCCATTTCTCTTCTTCCACAACCATTCTCTCCCGCAACCATTCTCTCCTGCGACGACACTCTCCAGCACGGTACATCGGCAGCTTTTCTCCAGCACGACAAGCACATGGTAATATTCGAAACCCTAGCTGAAATTTCACTCTTGATTTTTATTGTTTGGATTTGATTCGAAACCCTAGCCTTGATTCTACTCTTGATTTTATTGTTTAGGTTTGATTTTGTTGATGTTTGGGTTTGATTTTGTTGATGTTATTTGAGTTTCCTGAACTGTCGATTGAATTATTTGGAGCGTGGGCTGAGCTTCTTGAATTCCCCTGAAGTTTGAAACATGGTCTCAGGTAGTTTGAAACATGTTTGTAATTATGGTCTCGGGTACTTTCTGAGATCTCGGTTCATTTCATGTTTGTAAAGAAGAGGATACCGAAATTTCACTCTTGATTTTTATTGTTTGGATGCTTAAATACGCATGATTTTTATTGTTTCCCTTCTCTCCACCATGTATTGTCGGATCATTTGCTGGTCCTTTCTTAAGGAAACAAGTCTCTCTCTCTCTACTATAATTGTGTTTGTGTAGTACTGAAACTATAAAAATCTAAGAAGATGAACAAAAGAAAAAACTAATTGGGAAGATGCAGTATAGAGGACCAAGAAAGTGGGATTGAAACAGAGAGATGCTCAAAAGTAAGCACCAAAAAATATTACCAAATAGCTACAATATAGAGTTACAAACAGAAAGGGAAGAGGAGGAAAAAAGACCGAAAAAAGAGGGAAAATGAAATCTGCCCATTGGATGCAGTCATCTAATCAAAATTCTTTTTGAGGAGCTTAATCTCAACCCATATAGGGAAAGCTAAATGGCATCAGTAATGGATTTGCTCTATTGAAAAGGGAAAGTCAAGTATAGTTGAAGTGCATGAAATGACCTTTAAAAAACTACAATCTAAAAAAAAATGAAAACAAAATATATGGGAAATCCTTTAGGTACAAGGCATGTCGTTTCAGATATAACATATTGGAAATCCTTCAGGTTGATATATGAGAAATCCTTCAAGCTGATATAACATATTGGAACATCATTTCAACTCAAAAGCTTAAGACTGTAGTTTCAGATATATTTATGCCATAAAATGATTATATACCCAAATGATTATATACCTTGATAAAATCATCAAATCAGAAAATTAAGTTCTTGAGAATAAATAATTGAGGAGCAAAATAGCACTAGATTCAATTTACTTCCATCTAAATAATAAATGTAGCTAAACATGCCAACACAAGTACCACAGATTATGTGTTTCAGATTCAATTTCCTACTTGCATGAGATTATGTATGAAAACTTGAGATTGTGGTTGTTGTTCAGTAGCAATGTTTATGAGTCTAGTCCTGATTTTTTACAATTATACTTGAATCAAGGATGGATACCACATTTGATGAAGATCCCTTCTTTACCACTCTATTGCAAAGTGGTGAACAAGGGAGATCCACAACCGTAATGACTAGTAGCCATGATAATGTTGGACTTCAAGCAACACTATTGGAAGGTGAAAAAAGGCCACCTAGTAAGAAAACACAACGATGTGTGTCTTTCACCGTAGAGGAGGACAATCTCCTTGTGTTGGTTTGGCTTAATATTAGCATGGATGCTATACGGGGGACGGATAAAAAATATTCTTAAATGTGGGAGAGAATTAGTAATTATTATAATGAGCATAAAAATACTAGCATGACAAATCGTTCTGGGGGGTCATTGACCAATCGATGGTCGGTGATCCAAAAATGCACAAATAAATTTTGTGTTGCTGTGGCTCAAGTAGAATCTTTGCATCCAAGTGGTGCGACAGAGCAGGACAAGGTATGAGCTTCTAACTAAATTTCATTCTAAATCTTCTTGCTGAAATTCTATTCTCACATTCTTGTTACATTCGCATATTTAGATTGAAAGAGCTAAAATCATGTATAGAGAGACTAAGAAGGCCACATACAACATGGAACATTGTTGGTGTCTATTGAGACACCAACCAAAATGGCAACAACACGTGTCCATATTGTCTACAAGAAGGAAATCACATGGGAAACGCTCTGCTACGACGGAGTCGACTCCCTAGGAGACGACGCTATAGATGACAACGTAGATGTCTTCTTTGAGAGACTTCCAGGCAAAAAGGCTGAGAAAGAAAGGAAGAGAGAAAGGAAGGCTGCAGAATCTTACGATTCAGAATTTGTTGAGGCCTTAAATTGCATGACAAATGATAGAGTTGTCTTCATGTCTGAAAGAAGACAACTGACCAATAAATTGGATGATGATAGGGCTCAATTCCTAGCGGAGAAAAAGATGAGAAATGATACGGAGAATAGGAAGATCGATATGGAGATAATGAAGATGGATCTTACTGGCATGAATGGAATGCAATGAGAGTATTTCTTGAATATTCAAAAAGAGGTTTTTGAGAAATCCAGGAAGTGATTTTCATCTCCATCTCTATCTTAATCTTTTGAAAATGTGTAGCCTTTTGTTGGTGAAACATTTTGGGGTTGTTTTGTATATTGTGATTGTATTTGTTTTGGGGTTGTAGCCCATGATTATTTTGTGACTTTTTGTTATTTTGGATCACAAATATTGGTGTTTGAGAATGTGGGCAGCAACTAGTCATCACACTCTTTAGGATGTTCATAGTTTTGTAGGTTGGTTATCACCCTATTCATTACTCTTATTTTGCATTAGTTGTTATCAAAGCCTTGTATAGCCTTCAAATGATGGCAGCCAATCTTCTTTACATTGAGTGATGATGTTTGTGAGAATGGGCTTGGTTGCATTGATAGATCGATGGAATTGTTTTGATAATATTGATATTGTGTAATGAAATTTTATTTATTAGATTGTAAGAATGAAAATGAATATGATTGTTGGAAATTATAGGTGATTATAGGAGGTTATGAAAATAGAATTAATTAAAAAATAAAAATTAATTATAAAAATAAAAAATAATAATATTTTATTATTATAGAAAGTGTGATGACTAATCCAATGTAGACTTTAAATTTTGAATGATTAGCTAAAAGTGAAAAAGTTACATATTAGTCAAAATTTAAAAAATAAAATAGCCAATCAAATGCCAATGCTCTTATAACATTTAACTGGTTGTTCTAGATGTAGGAAGGCTGTACTCTTTCTAATCTTTTTAACTTCAAAGTTCGAGGCAATAAAGATGTCGACTTTTAGGAATTACTGGCAAGCTATATTGCGCTGCACGTATACAACTTTTCTTCTTCTCGACAATCGTTCCCTTCTTTCTCTCTCTCTATTTTTTTTTTGTTTAGACAATTTTTAACTTTTTTTTTCTAGAAAATTTGTAAACTTGTCATCTAGTGCTCTTAATATATTTTCATTGCTTTGTAGATTTCTTAGCATTATTAATCAACGTTTGAATGATCTTTTTCTCATAAAACAACAATGCACAGTAATTTTCTAGATCACACTAATCAAATTGCGATGATTTTTAATGCAAGCACTATTTTATATATCTATTGTAGTTAGGCTTCAACGTAGTAAAAAATAGGCTCCCTTGGATTGAGACTTGACTATGAATGACTGACACTAGTACCCCAATAGCAAGTAGTGCTAAGTGGCATATAGTCCCCATATGATTCTATTAGTAAAGCATGTTAAGACTTGTATTGATATCATTTTAGAATATAATTTATATATATATATATATATATCCATAATCTCGATTCACGACCATTGAGCTTTGAAACCCATTCTTGATTCACGACCGTTTAAGCTTTGAAATCCATAACCTTGATTCATGACCAATTGAGCTTCAAAACACATTCTCTCTCTTCCCCCTCCCTTCAAAACCCATTGTCTCCCTTCCCACATGATGCTTCACAGCTTCTTCCAAGGAACATGGAAAGAATCTTGTTTCTAAAACCCTTCTAGCAGATAGGTCAATTGTTTTGTTTTTGCAGTTCATTTCCACAAATTATATTATTTTTTAATTTCTCGATACTTGAACTATTTTTCCACTTCAAGGAGGAAGGAGCTTAGGAAATGGATTGATGCACCTGCTTATATTGAATGTAGTTAAAAAACGCAGCATGTATTAAAAAATAAAGGGTTTCAAAGTTGTTTGCTGGTGTAGGAATGTCTCAGCCAAGAATTTCTTGTTGCTTTTAATTTGATAGAGCATATCTACAATAATAGCATTAGCTACTGCATATTTTTTTTGCAATCTGCTTATGTTGTGAATTTTCCTCTAATGAACAACATAGAACAGTAGTACAAAATGAAGTGATGGATGAACTAATCATTAGTGCTCGTTAGGGGTGAAAAAAAAACTGGTGAACCAATAAACCAGACTGAGTTCAATTCGGTTCTAAATCGATTCAGTCCAGTACCCGTTTCATTTTTTTCAAAATGGGTCAAAATCGGTGATTTTTTTTTTCTAACACCGGACTGGACCGGTTTTTTTATTTGATTTTTTATATTATATATAATTTTGATATCTAATATATATAATTATATATAAAATAATCTTGTATTATATGCTAAATTACTAATTAAAATAACATTAAAATTTAAAATCCTATATAAATAACTATATATTATTACTATAGTCTATAATACAATTATAATATATATTATAATTTACTACAATATATTATCACTATATTATTATATACTATAATATATATAGCATATTATATATACTATATATAATATACTGAAAAAACTGAACCAAACCGGACCGAAAGTACTAATTTAGAGGTTCTTCAAATCTCAAAGCTGGTGTATACCGGTTCGGTTCTAAAATATATTCAAAATCAGACCAAACCGAATCGATTACACCACTAGTGCTCGTGCACAATTATTTTCACAAAGCATATCTATAATATTAACATTAGTTACTTCATATTTTTCTTGCAATATGCTTATGTTGTGCATTGCCCTCTTGTCCAAAATGCTAGATGTGGTGCAGAGCAAACGCAAGTTGTGAAACGTGAGGTGCCACCAAATCATTTACAATCCTGGTAATGACCTTTTAATAGTATGAGTAACCAACCAAACTACATCTAATGTTGGCCTATTCATAAAAGAAAAATAAAAATAATAAACACTTTGTTGGCCCTGGTGGTATGGCAATACCTTGAACTTGTATGGCTGTTTTCCTAAATTAATTCAGTATCACTTTTAAATCCTTCTTTTTTTTTCTATGCATTTTTGTTTATTATAATGTAACTTTGGTTATTGTCATGGTACATTTCTCGGATCCTTCAAGTAACCTCGAGGGCTACCTTAAGGATCCCATTGTGGGATCCATCATTTGGTTTAGATATATAGGAATCAAATACATTTGCTCACTATACAGACTCTGAAGCCATACATGCTCGTGCAAATTATAAATATAAAGAAACACCTACTAAGAGGTCTCAAAATCGTTGGGAGTTTGACAATCATAAACACATTTGTGCAATGCAATCTTCAAACCACAGTTGTATTGGGGATGTGAACCCAACTTCTCAGATAGTTTTCACATTATATGCCACAAACAATATCTATGTCGGGTGTATAGAAAAACTATTCCAAAAATATTTTTCATGACCCTGTCTTAATCAGTAATGATAGTTTTTGGAACTCTACCATCCATGCATTTCAATCAAGTTTCAATAACCAGACAAACGTTTTAGTATTTTCACTTGATATCAAACTGCTCCCAACAATATGGACTGTCCATGATGGTTAACACCAACAAAAGGGGCGAATGACATACCATATCGATTTTTTAGGTACATTGTATCAAATGTCACAACGTCACCAAAATACCCATATCCTACTCTACTGCGTGCATCGGCCTAAAAAATATTTTTTAATATTCAATTTTCATCCAAATTCATCAACGCGTAAAAGCTCTCATTCTTATACTGCATTCTCTCAAAATACCCACAAAGTGCTTCAACACCTCCTTTGCCAAGTCTAAGGTGATAGACTTTGTCAATATAATTTCATGCATATTTTTTAATAAATGAAAGTTTTCTCGAATCCACCAGCCTCAACAACCAATGCGCCAAAAATTTTAGCCATACTTATATCTACCTTGTCATTAATGTCTGTCAGCCTCTTGATGACATCATCAATAGCTCGATTACATATAAAAAATCTTGTCTTTCCTGGACATAGGCCATGGTTGTGTGCATTCTCAACATTATTTATGCGCAACACCCCACCAACCAAGATTGTATCAATCATCGCCTTACAATTAGTCTTCGTTATCGGACGTGGTTTAATAAGATTGGTAGTACGATTCCTTGCCTTCCCACCATGCATACAACCAAGTGTTACATATCTAGCACTCCTATCAGGATCCATTTTACTTCGTTGGGTCATTATTACAAACCCAACCTATTTCCCATGTTTTTTTTATAGTACTCAATGAGTTCTTGCTTAGTTTTAAAAAAATCCGAGTTGTTGGCTCTAAAACCTCCTTATCATCATTCTCTGGCATTGAATCCAACACTCATCATCAGTATTAGAGCTCGGTGTTGGATTTAAAACCTTCTCATCAGTATTAGAGCTTGACATTAGCTCTAACACCTCATCATCAGCATTAGAGCCTGACGTCAGCTTTAAAACCTCCTCATTAGCATTCACTGGTGTATTCGGATAAATATTGTTTTCAGAAGAAAACAACACAACGATAGCCTAGTAAATGAGGTTGGTTCAACCACCTTGTTCATTTGATTACTTTTGGTACTTCTTTCCATCCTGTTCATAACAAAAAAAAAAAAAACTTAGTTCTTCCACACACAGTCTCTTTGTAATAATAAAGAGGAGAAAAAGTTAGTTACATATGCATAAGTATCTAATTGCATATGAATAATGTTCATTATATCCTAATATATAAATCTACCAACCAAAAGAAATGCAAAAGAAAATTAACAGTAAAATGAAGGAATGACAACATAAAAGCTTAATCAAAGATTTACATGTTATGTATACCAGTTATCGTATAAATAAAGGGCAAGTTATGCTACAAATAAATAGCAAATGCAGCAAAATATCTTATTTACAACAAATTGACTTCATGTAAATCAACTTCGTAGCATAACTTAATCACAATACCCATATAAATTTACACAATAATGTTCATTATATCCCATATAAATAAATCTGCCAAATAAAAGAAATCTAAAAAAAATTAACAAAAAATCGAAGGTTCGTTTAGGGGTTTTACGTGGTCGGCGAGCGACGGTGGTGGAGGAGAAGATGTCGTTGACTGTGGCAGACGGAGCACAAAGAGTGGCCGACGATGTTGGAGTGTCACACTGAAGAAAGTTCTGGGAAGAAAGCTTTGTCGAAGGGGAGAGATGAATCGCTGGAGAGAGGGAAAATACTCTCAATGGCATTTTTTATATTTGACCAAAATTGTTCGGTAAATGGCAGAAAGACCCATTTATTGTGCACACAGGGCCCTAACGGGGACTTTATGTAGACGCACTCATGTATTTTTATGAAAGAGAATTGTTATCAGGTCGTTCTACTTGTATCATTTATCTTGTCCTTTTTAATATAGCAGTGCCCAGTGACTTATTAAAAATAATAAAAATTACAAAGTAATGCTAGATATAGTTTTAGGATATGTAAATCTCGTATACTCTATTTGAAAAATAGTAGGATCCACCATTAAAAAATAATTTTTTCATATTGGTCATAAATTCACTCACTTTCTTCAAAGAGATTGTGCGGGGCTTCCACACTTTAAAATTGTAAATATCATTTCTAAAAAATATATTCAAAACAAAATGGTGTCCAAAAACACAAAAAGGGAAAAACTAAAACTCTAAGTTTCCTTTACCCTTTTATGTTTGTGCCAATTCAATGGGACAAAGTGTGTGGTACAACTGGGGTGGCATAGTAGCAATTTGCTTTATGAAAATAAAGTTTTAAATTTGATGCGAATATTACATATCACATAAAAAACATCAATTTATAAGTTTCTTTTGAGAGATCTCTACGTTACCTAATACTTTTTATTCATCAATTTTTGTCTCCTCTATTTCTTGAAAAAATTTATTTACAAAATTAGTGGTTGACACACTAAATATAATTGATTTAAAAATCTATCATATTAGCTAATATAAAAATATTTAATTATTTTAATTTTTTATAAGTATAATGACTAATGAGTCTCACATTAAAATGTGTTTACACACCTATTTATGATTAACAAAACTCTTTAGAAAAACCAAATCAATGGTTGTAAAACCTAATTAGGTGATTTACTATTAAACATAATGCATATGAGTTCTAGCATCTACTCCTATTTAATACTAATAAAACAATTTTATAAATTGATTTTTGGATCACAGGATCTCACCTAAACAATTCATCAAGTATTTTGCGAAGATCTAATCACTCACCATGGTACCATAAGTTGTCCATCCAACTTCTTAAATATCATCAAAGTAATTCCAATGGCTGTTAGAAATTCAACTTCCAATTTGACAATGGGTTTGATTCCAAACATTTATCATAATTTTTTGTAAACTCTAATTAATTATTAGGGATTTTAGCTCCCTCAACCGCCCCCCACCCTCAAATGGGTGGAGTAGCAAATTTTGCACCCACCTCTACCCCTACTCCCATCTCCTCCCTAACTTTGTCTGCTCGTTGAGTGGGCTGGTGGCCCAACCATCTGCACAATCAACTAATAAACAAATAACACATTCCAGATTAACAAAATCTATAAATTGATAGTCTTTACCTTAGGGAGACCCAAGATCTTTCCTCAAGGCATGGGTGGGAGGAAGAAATAGGATGAGGAGAAGAAGAAAAATGGGAAGAAAGAAAATAAAAAGAAGAAGGTGGTGAAGTGCTCTAGAAGTAAGGGTGTGTGATACAAATGAATGATAACTTTTGAGTTAATATTGTTGAGATTTCTTAAATATGAAGGATAAAAATTTTAATGTATCATGAAAGGTGGGAGGGCAGGTATATCTTGAAGGATCTTGCCTAAAGCCGGTCCCCACCTATTTACATAAATAAAAGAAATTAATTTACTCGCCATGCTCGACCTAATAGGTGGATTCTTGCCTGTTATCCCTGTGGGCCAGTCAGAACGATGGATAAAGAGCTATGTTTGGTACAAGCGGTTTGGTGCTGGTGCACCAAACCGCGTATCACGCTGGCATGACTTTTTTTATTAAAAAAAAAATTGAGAGAAGAAGAAGCTCATCTATCTCACGAAAATTATTTCCATTTTCAATTCGCACCGTTTTATTAAACGAATGCCTTACATGTCAGCATCGGTACGTAGTTTAGTGCGCGAACTCGTTTGTAAGAAGACTTTTCCAAAAAATAAAGAGAATATATGCATACCAATTCAAATGTTATGCGTTATATTTATCCCAAACTTTAACAATCCAAGTACAATGCATCCAAAGCATGGAAACCCATTTTTCTTAAAGAGTGATTATATTAATAGTCAAAACTTGCATGAAAGTCTAAAAATGACTTCGACGAGCTCATTACTAATGCCATCACTCATCTTCCTACATCATTGAGGAACTCTCTCACTCGCTTGCAATATTATTATTTTAAAAAAAAAAATACACTTCATCATTATATCTAAAAAAAAAAAAAACATGAGTAGTGTTAATTCTACATTTTCATCACAACAATTAATAGTGACAGATGGACAGAAGCAACAAATGATGGATAGAGATGACCTGTTGTTGATGACTAAATACAAATAACACTAGAGTTAATATAAATATAATGATTTATGTGATTCAACGATAACTTTATATCCAAGAGGTTTCAAACGAAGTAAAGACATAATAAATAAGGAGTTCTGCTTAGAAGCAACTAGCTTTCTTAACACATTAGCCACATCGTCCATCGTGACAGATGACCTAGATGTTGAATGTAAGGAATAAAACGGAACATAAGTGAGTTGCTCTTTGTTTAAAAACTGGAGGAAAATAATGGCAAAATACCATGCACTTCGCTCACTGTGTCTCACCTCGCCCAACCTAGGGATAATTGTTGCTTCGTGCTGCCAACATCCCACAACTGTTGCCCAACAATGCCCGATGAAGACATCATTATTTGGGTATGCATTCTCATATTTTGATTTTTTTCAGTTTCATAGATGGTTATATGTGTTAAACTTTCTTTAAGAAAAATCTTCTTCATTTCATATACATATGTTGCATTGCTAGGTAAGTGTGGGTGTGCACCTCTCATACATTATTGTTTTTTCTACTGCATAGATGGTTATATGTTGATAATTTGCTTAAAGCAAAATTCTCTGCACTTCATATGAATCTATTGCATTGTTGGGCAAGTGTGGGTATGCATCTCTCTTACATTACGATTTTTTCTATTGCATAAATGGTTATATGTTGATAAAATTGCTTATAAAACTTAAATCTTACATAAATCTGTTACTGGGTAAGTATAGGAATATATCTCTCTTTGAGTTCAAATTTTTCTACTACACTTCAAGGTATTGTGTTGATGTTTCACTTATAAAAATAAAAAAAAAAAAAAAAAATCTCCGCTTTTGTCCAAATGGTTGACGGGTAAGTGATTTGTTCATATTTTTGTTCCTAAATATATACACAATGGAATTTTATATCAATATGAAATTCCTTTGGTTAAATTTGTTGCTGGGTAAATCATCGTGAGACATCTTCATATGAAGAATGTGTATAAATAGATTTTATTATTTTAATTGTGTGTATATTGTGGTCTATGGAAACCAACCCGAAGTTGATTCTTAGGGCAAAAAGCTTGATGGGCAAATGAGAAGATAAAAGATCTCTTAACCACCGATTGAAGACATCTTTGAGGGAAGAGTCAAGTTCTATGAAGTTGATACTTTATAAGTTTTTTTGGTCCACCTTGTTATTGTTAGAGTTAAAGTAATGTTTTTTATTTATTTTTACTTATTATAGATCTATGCCAACTCCATTATTAGCTCCATTTTTTGAGCCTCCACCACATATGCTCATCCAACACCCACTTCCCTTTCAAATCCATATGACCCAACAAATCCTTATATCTCTTTCCTCCAAATTCTTATGCTCAAACTCTATGCTCCTACTCAATACCCTAATGCATCCCTTCCAAACCATAATGCTCTTGCAACCCCTTACCTTGCAGATGGTGAAATTAGGAAAATTAATAATGTAGTGACTTAGAAATGATTATATACGTTATCATTATTTACACTATATTTCTTAACACTTTGTAGCCCCTGTTTATCTAATCATTTGGGACTAAAGTTAATTACCTTGTTCATCTAACAGAGGAGCTTCAAGATTGAGCAATTTGTGGAAAGTGGGAATGTGATAATTCAAAACCAATAAATAAGAGTGGAATTGAGGATCTTGTTGCAAGTAAAGAGGGTATTCATATAAACTCAAGCAAGTATTGTATTGAGCAACAAGCAAATGTTATTTCTAGAAATTGTTAGCATGTTTTCCTATTATTTATTAAGTAAACATTGGTTGTTTTATATTTGTCAATTAATGATATCTAATGTATGGTATAATGAACCAGAAAAACCAGAGATGATTTTGATTTGGAGGTTGAAAGGGGTACTGATGAGAAGAACAATGAGGAAAAGTCTGAATTTAAAATAGTTAACAAACCCAAGTCTAGAATGAGTTTTAAGGATAAACATGCTATTATTACGTGCTCCAAGCACTATGCAAAGCAAGTAGGCTTTGGTGTAATGACTTGAAGAATAAAATGTGAGTCGGATGGGACGATTAAATACAAAACTCATGGTTAAACAAGTGGTGGAAAGCACAAAAATAGATAGTCTGTTATGTCGAAACCGCATACAACAAAAATAGAATGTAAGACTAAAATAAATCTCCGATTGATTAATGGTGAATGGTGTCTAACTATGGTAGAACTTGCCCACAACCATGGATCATTGATGCCACGTAAATCTAGATATTTGAGATGCATTCGAAATATATATTCAATTGGGAGGCAAAAGCTAGAGGTGAATGACAGAGCTGGAATAAGAATGAATAAGAATTTTAGTTCTTTAGTTGTTGAAGCCGAAGGTTTTGAGAACCTCGAGTTCACTAAGAAAGGTTGCAAAAGCTTCATTGACAAGATGAGACATCTTCGCCTTGGTAAAAGAGTTGCCGAGATCGATAGATGTATTATGAGCTAATGCATGAAATAGAGCATCATGCTTATACTTTTGGAGATGCCATAAAATTTGACACGACTTATTTGACTAATAGGTATGGGATGTCATTTGCACAATTTGTCAATGTAAACCATCACGGTCAATTTATACTTCTTGATGCTAGGTTAATATCTAGTGAAGATACACAAATATTAGTGTGGTTATTTCAAACATGATTAAAGTGCATGAACGATCGAGCTCTAGCTATATTCATTACAAACCAAGATCTGCCCTGAAAAGTTCGATTGTAATTGTTTTTCCAGAAACTAGACATATATATTGTCTATGGCACAACATGAAAAAGTTCCTAGAGAATCTTGGCTCACACAAAATGTTTAATCGTGACCTAAATCAATCATTCAAGGTTGTCTTTATGACTCACAAACATGTGAAGAGTTTCAAGAGAGTTGGGAGAGGCTAATTGATTCATGCAAACTTGAGGAAAATGCATGATTGAGTGGCTTATACAGTGGAAGCTCATTTTGGATATCGGTTTACCATAAAGATGTGTTCAGGGCTAGGATGAGCACCACATAGAGAAGTAAATGCATGAATGCATTTTTTTATGGTTTTGTGCATTCAGGTACCACATTGAAAGAACTTGTCGTTCAATTTGACAATGCACTAAAGAAGAAAGTTGAGAATGAACAATCTACCGGCTTCAACTCATGCAATACTACAATACCATGTGTTTCATTTTTTTCTCCATAGAAAAGTAGTTTAAAAAATGGTACACAAATGCTAAATTCAAGGAGGTACAATGTGAAGTAAAGAGAATAATATACTATAACTGGTCACTTGTTAGAACGGAGGGTGCAATCTCCATATATGAGGTTCCAGACACTTTATAGATTGAGAACTTTATTAAAGACGTCAACTTTTTTGTTTACCTCAACAATGAGGAGGTCGATGTGAAATGTAAATATGCATTGTTTGAAATTCGAAGAATTTTTTGTAGACATGCATTTGTTGTGTTTAGACTCCATAAGAATGACTCATCCTTACCATCAAAGTACATTTTTGACCATTGGAGAAAGGACTTGAAGCACAAATACACTCATTAAGAGTAGTTATGACGCCTTGCGTGACAATCTCGATGCACGAAGGCATGAACACTCGATGGAGTTGTTTTGTGAAATAGCACCATATTTATCAACAAGCGAGGAGCATTAATTGGACATGGTGGAGCATTTACTTGAGGTAAAATAGATTTTTCGTGAGTCAAGGCCTTCAATTGATAGGGCTAGAACAAATGTCCCTGCATGCAAGGGTAAGAGTTACGTAGTTAGAATTTTGTAAAAGGCAAATGGAGGTAGCCAACAAGATGAAGAGTTTATACAGTTGAAAAAATTGTAAAAATATTGCAGTCAATGAAGAAACAAATTGGAGATCATAGCACATTCAAAAGGAGAAGAAAACAATAAGTTTAACACTCTCCACCAAATTTCTATTTATTTTTACAAATGCTTATTGCCATGTGTAATCATTGGTTTACTAATGAAATGAATGTTTTTTGTGTCATGCTAGTAGACTTCCATAGCAAGTAGGGGTGCTACCTGTAGGGGGTGGGTAACACCCCTATGGGGTGGGTAGGTGGTTTCCCCCCTGGAACCCGCTCCCGCAAACAAGGGGCGAGGTACCCTTTTGGATACGGGAGTGCGGGGCCAGACATCCCATCCATCCGCCCCTGCCTGCTAAAACTAGTCTAGAACCTGTTTCTAGGCCATTTTGGGCCCAAGATTTAACTAAAAAAATATAAAATTAAAAATAACAAAAAATAATTTACAATAATATAAATTATTAATTATATACTACTAAGTTACAACTATTAACTAATAGTCATAACTAAACTATTACAATGATACAAATTAAGATAAAACTATTACAAAATTTCAAATTCATCAAAAAATATTACAAATTGTACTATTGTAGCAACATTATAATTAACTAATTAAGTAAATTAACAAAAAAATAACATTTCAACGGAATTTGGGGTGGCCATGGTGGTAGAAAAGTTAGTGAGCTGTGATGACTGCTGTGAGACTGTGAGAATAGAGATCATAAAACCTGAAACATTAATAATTTAAAAGGAAAACAAATTAGAATTATAAACATGAAACAAAAAATAAAAATAAAAACATATATTAGAAATGTAAAAATTACAAACATTAAAAGTACTAACCAAGATGAGAATAGATCATTGGGTCCTTATGATTAGGATTCGGCATATGACATTGAGATTATAAAAGATAAAAAAAAATACAAGCAAAATAATTAGACACCAAAAATTATATAAATACAAAAAATAATTAAGGGACAAATTGTGCAATGACAAATGACAATGGAGGGTTCAATACATACAAAGTTATACTGTAGTGGAGGTAGTCCTAGACGTCGTCTCATGTATCGCTACAATAATTAAATTTGAAATTAATACTGATTAAATGAATATAAATAAATCAAAATAATAAAATGAAATCAACGATTACCAGATTCAAGTTGATCACCACCCTCCTCCTCATTGGTCTCCTTAATGTCAAGAACATCTAGAACATGAATTTCCTCCGAAACATGAATTTTCGTCCCGTTTATCCAATTATGCATGCAAATCAATGTCTCCACAGTGGTAGCAGACAATGAACTCCGAAATGGATCTAATATGCTTCCTTTGATACTAAAGGCCGATTCTGAGACAACGGTATTAATAGGGATGACCAAAATACTGTGGGATATCTCTCCAATGATGGGATATTTCACGGCATTGATCTTCCACCATACTAATATATCAAATTCTCGTGTAGATGAGAGAAGATCCCCTACCAAATATTTGTCTCTTCCAACTTTGCCTCCGTAGTATGACGAACTAGTAGGGGGTTCTATGAGAGGCTCTCACCCCACACCAACCTACACTTTTTCCTCGCCCTTGCTTCTGGAGGAGGTGATATTTAGTCTATTCAAGTCTCCCCAATACTTGTCGTATTTGATCCTCATTATCAATATCATCTCCCGCATCCTAATATGGTCACCCCTATATATTTCATCCAATTTTTATTTTACCTTACATATTTGTTAACAGAAATCATTGAATATAGAGTACAAAGAACTAGATAGCCTCAATGTAACCTTGTAGAAAAGCCTAAAAAAAATTTACAAAAGTAACAACAACCTCTCAATCATCATCATCAACAGGCTTTCTTAATCTCCCGTGCTCATCAAAATATTTGACATATTGAATGTCTTCATCACCCAATAATTCAAAGACTGTTTTATATTTTTGGGCCGCCTTCAACGTTAAGAAGGTTGAGTTCCATCTTGCATCGGTACAAAGGTCATTATTGGATGTTATGCCCGTAATCCTCACAACAGCCTTGAATTTATTCAATCTATCAGGAGAAGATCTCACAAATCTCACAGCCGTTCAGCCTCGTGCAACCAAGTCATCAAAATCTTTCAAACCATCAATGACAATTAAATTCAGAATATGTGCAACACATCTAATATACAAACAGTCACCACACAAGACTGTTTTATTTGTCTTTCTAAGATGAGTTTTAAGATATCCTAAGGCAACATCGTTAGAAGAGACATTATCAACTGTAACTATCAAAATCCATACCAACTTCCACTCCTTTATTGCGGCCTCCTAGGCCTTCCAAATCGTCTCACCCTTGTGATCGAAAATTTGACAAAACTTCACAATTTCTTTTGTGTAGTGTTCAATCACAATCAATTAAATGCACAGTCAAAGACATGTAATTATAATTTTGGACGAATGTCCAAGTATCGGTAGTGATGCAAACTACTTGACCCACCAATTGACCCCTAAAAAAATCTCTCTTTCTTGTAATATTTTTTAATATCCTTTGCCACAATGTGGCGAGAAGGAACATTAAATCTAGGTTCCAAGCAATTAAATATTCTTGGAACTCTCTCCCCTCCACAAACTGAAAAGGTAAATCGTACATGACAACCATACGAGTTAACTTTCTTTTACACTCATTGAGATCATACTTAGTATACCCGTTCAACGTTGAACCCTCACTACTTCTATCTGATATTTTGTTTAGTCCAATCTTTAGTCTAAATTGACTACTCTCTTGTAAAGATTTTAATATTGGAATCTTCTTGCATTGTTCTTCTAAGTGGACCTTTAATTTTGATGTACCATATTTTCTATAGTGACATCTATAGAGTTTACCACAGTGGTTACACTTTGCCTGGTGGTTATTGGGGTCACCACTCTCTAGTTTAGTAAAGTGAAACCAAACTATGAAAACAAGTTTCTTGCTTTGTGTGGGTTTGAGGACATGGCAAGGTTTCGTCTCTGTAGGGTTAGGACTAAGGTCTGTGGGGTTAATGCCAGGTGTAGGGTTAGGTGTTGGGTAGGGGTAGGAGAGCTATCACTAAAATCTCCCGGACTAGATATTCATGATTCCCTAAAACAATTAAAAATCTGAAATGAAAACTTGCCACTGACATTAACAGTCAACACCATACATTCACACCAACACCAATGATTCACATAATGACATAAACATCACAGACTCACAGCAACATCATAGATTCACAGCCACTAACATCAATGCTCCATAATAGCTTGTTATATGCATGGATCATAACATGCTTCTCTTAAACGGCAACTTCCAGATTATGAATGTAAACTGTAAACTTTCATGCCCAAGAGAATACTAGTTTGTGTACAATTTATTTATTTTAGGACTGACACTGAAATTATTTATTTGGAGATTTTGTTCCAGTGTTGTGCCTGTTTGATGTTCACAATTTGTATGCTGGTTTCATATTGTTAAATGTTATAACAATGTTGTGCTGATACGTCTACTGTAAATGACACTGATGAATGACCTTCCAACTATTCAAAGTTTTTTGTAGAAGTAAGATTTTTTTTTCTCTTTCCATTAGTGGGAACGTTTATGTAACACCCCGCTTCCCAAAAAGACATTTTAGAATTTTCGGGGAGCCAGTGTACTACTACTAAACTTAAACTTAAAAACTTTTTTTTTTAACAAAGCACCAGATGCAAAAGATTTCCATAAATAACAAACTTCAATAAATACTGAAAATCCAAAATAAAGTCTGCGGAAGCACTTATTTTAAAAAAATACGAAAGTCTCATGTGCTTATCAACATAATTTATTTAAACCTTAAACCATAAAACTAATCACAACATAATTTGTCTAGGCTTCTGCCTCGCCTCCCGGGGTCAAGTTCTGTCCTGCAGTCTCATCCTCATAAATGTCATCACGGGGGTGGTTTAAAAATATATAAAATGAGTCGAATACTCAATAAGCAATACATCATACAATAAACATAATAAGCATAAGGTTTCTTGGAAAACATGCATACTCAAAAATACATATGTAATTAACATGAACATGAACTTATCTTTCACTTATCATAGGCCGTTACCAAATGTTGACCCCCGTGAGTTAGGGTTAGCGAATCTAAGTAGATTTCAATTCCACCCGTAACCGCAAGTTGTGGAATCTATATATAAGCAAGACATATTTGGTGCGCTACCAGTATGCACGACTTGGCAATGCAATATGTCCATAACATAGGTATCATTTTCATATCATAACATAGGCCGTTACATATTTTGTCATAATCATACTTGCATACTTGTCATTTCATAGATTTCAAAAGAAATCACATACATACTTGTCATATCGTATCATAGATTTAAAATGAAATAGTATTCTTTCATAAATATCGTGATACTTGTTTCCTCACATAAATTCATGACTTTTCATAGATAATTTTATGCATAACTCTCACATAAAATCATGACTTTTCATAAATAATTTTATGCATAAATCTCACATAAAATCATGACTTTTCATAAATAATTTTATGCATAAATCTCACATAAAATCATGCATTTCATAAATAATTTTATGAAATAACTCTCACATAATATCATGCATTTCATAAATAATTTTATGAAATAATTCTCACATAAAATCATGATTTAGGTACGTAAAAAAGAGCTTCCAATGAAGGGCATACATGCATAATATCTTTTTATAGAAAGACAAGCAGTTTACCGTACATACGTGTAAGGATATGATCATACTACTTATCTTGCAACGCTAATCTACTATTTTCAGCACGTAGTCGGTTGCCTATAAAAATAAACACGCAAATTTTCATAAATTTCTAATTAAATTTGTGACTTTATTTAAAACCTAAACTACTAAAATGGTCTATATTTCCTAAACCTAAATTCTTTCTAACACTAAAATATTCTAAACTATTAATCTTTGTAACAAAAAGACTTAAGCCTGTAGATAAGAGCCCACGTAAAAATCAACGCTCAATATAAAATATAAGTTCAACACGTACGTTCTTTGGCGTATAACTAAGGGAAAAATATGTAATTAAATTAAAGAATCTACCTTTCTGTAATTGAAACTGATAGGAACTTAAGAATTCATTTCAACTTTGAAGACAAAGGTATTTTCTTGAGGGAAACACAAGCCGTTCGATAGATCCTTACCGAGCGAGGAAGCACGCGTCGAAGCTGGGGCTGAGGCGAGGGTGGTGAGTGCGGCGACAGAGCTCTGAGAGAGAGACGAAGAGTGATAGAGTGTTTACGGGAGAAACTACATGCCGTGAGTGATAGAGGGAGAATGGAGAGTGAGAATCACGGCGTGAGGGAGATGGACTTATGTGTGGTCCGGGGCGTAGTGTAGCCGAGCTGCAGCTGTGTGGTGAGGATGTTTCCGGTGAGGAGCGACGGTTGAAAAGGTGGGAACTTGGCTCTACGGTGGGCTCCGAAATTACTATGTTTTGAGGGGCTAAAAACAGGGGAGGATGGCAACGGCTTGGTGGCTTTTCCAAGGGCAGTCGTGTAGTGATTCTGCTATCTGGGCAACGAGGTGGTCAGAGGGAGGAGCTGCGTCGTGGTTTGCTTGGCTTCGGCAAGGTGGTGCAGTGGGTTCTTGGTGGCGTGTAGTGGTTCTGTGAGTGGAGGAAAAGACGTGGACCAACTCGGTTACGTTGACCAACTCGGCAATGAAGTTATTTTCTGTGGTTTACGGTGGAGGGAATGGTGGTTCCGTCGAGGTAAGTGGTCTGGTTTATGGAAGGAGGCCAAGTTTTATGCTTTTCGTTGGGCTAGGCAGTGCTAATGCAAGGGTTCCATCATGCAGGTGGCTCTCGGTTGCTTCTTTCCTAGATGTGGCCTGGAGGCTGTTCATGAAGTGGAGGGCAGCGTGCAAGGGCTTAAGGAGTGCGGCTTGCAGTTTGGGTTGGCGTGGAGGGGATCAGAGTGTGACGTGGGGAAGAAGGCGTGGGTTGTTGGGCTTGGTTTCGGCTTGAGGAAAAGGCTGGTTGTTCACGCTGGAAAAATTGGCTTGGACTAGACGTAGTAAGCCTCTATATATAGACCAATGAAAACCCTAGTGAATAAGAAGAAGAGACGTACGTGTATGGGAGTGGATTAGATTTCGTTCATGCTTGAAATTTATAGAATAAAATCTGGTAGTTAGGAGTTTTATTATGAAAAGGAAATAAGAACGATAATAGTGTTTGGGCTCTAACACTCATGTGCTTGGAGTTAAAAAATAAAAATAAAAACTAAAAAAATAAAATAATAATAATGGAGCCTTAACTCTAGGTTTAAAAATAAAAAAATTTATATGATAATTCTCATATGGGCTTTAACTCATTTATTGAGTTTAAAAAAAATTATCTGTAATTTATTCCTAAAAAGATAAAAAAAAATAAGATAGGGTCGTTACAGTTTATGCTTGTATTAATTTATTTTGTCCTTTAAATTAATGATGTCGGGATCTTACATTATTGCAGTTGTGAGAATACTGTACGTCCATGCAAGCTATAGTGTGGTTCAGGTCATTTATATTAAAGTTCATGGTCTTATCTCATTAAAACCATTTTTTTATTATTATTATAAATCAACTCTACGATGCATATTTGCCTATTCTCAATTGTTGCATTAGTTGCATTGCGTCTATATTTGACAATGAAAGTTCAAAAACCTTATTAGTTTGTTGTGGATAATCTTTGTAATTGAGTCTAAGAAGGTGGAAAAGTTCTCATGGAGCTGGTGATTTCGTTGTGTTTTGGTTTAGTAACACAATCATCAGCTCTAGTCTATTCACCACAAGCTCTATAACACGTGTGGATAATATGACCATGTGGATACACTTTGTAGTTGAGTTTTGGTTTGGCAAAAAATTAACTAAAAAAATTTAACTTAAAAATAAAACTGACTAACACGTGAGCGTGTAAAACTATGTACCTCTGTAAGATTCTTCTGTAGGCCAAATAATTCGTATTGAATATTGATGCTTGCTTTGCATGGAAAAAAAAAAATCTCTTTCAGTGAAGATGTAGTTTCTGAATATTACAATCATTTGAAGAGCATCAATCAGATTTTATATAGATTTTCTTTTGCATGCAGCCAAATGACTTAATTTAGAGATTCCCTAAATTAATTTAGGATTTTAGATTGGAAACCTAAATTAGCTTAGGGTTCCAATCCGAAACCCTAAAGTCACAAAATCACACAAAAAAAATTAACACAAATATCAAAATACATGCACAAATCGAATCTCCACATCACACAATTCACAAAGATACAATCTCATCCTCGAACTTCTCCATTTAATCCCATCCTTGCTCCAATTCTCCATAACTCAAATAAATAAATAAACACTTCGGATTCGATTAATTTACCTTCGGTAACAGAGATGCAGATGCACAGCGACTGCATAGTGCGCATGATGACGGCGTAGTGCATACGAGAGAGAGAGAGAGAGAAAGAGAGAGTTTTCAGAGTATGAGAGTAGGGGCTAGGGGAAAGGAAGTCGCAAGGGGGGCTCTTAACACCCCATACCAAAACGAACTTGTTTTGATATGGGTGGGTTGTTTTATAAAAACCCTCAACCATAAAACAACGTCGTTTTGTCAGATACAAAACAACGTCATTTTATGACTGAGGTTTTTTTTTTTTTTTTTTTTTTTTTTTTTTTTTTTTTTTAATTTTTAAATTTATTTATTATATAAATACAAATATATTATATGCGGAGTAAGGGAAAATCGAGGCTGGGCTAGGCCCCCTCCGTCCCCCGCCTCCGTTGGAATTCTAGATGCAGGTGGGGCCACCTACCCTTGCATCTCGCGGTATGGAGTCCCGCCCCACCCATGCGGGTGCGGGGCCTCGTTGCCCACTCCTAACATTATTTTACTCTTTATATTTATATTTGGATGAGACATTTTAAATATTTTTTTAATTATTTAAACAAAAAAATTATTAATGATGAGATGAGATGAGTCATCATATAAAAATTTAAAAAAGTTATAATAATAAGATGAGATAAAACCGTTTCTATATCAAACATTACCTAACATTATTTTACTCTTTATATTAATATTTGGATGAAACATTTTAAATGTTTTTTTAATTATTTAAACAAAAAAAATTATTAAAAATGAAAACATAACGTCAGTTTATGCGAAAATAGGTTTGGATAGAGAGACACGGTGTCGTTCAGGTGAAGCCGAAAGAAACGTGAGGTCAATAGCTAGACATCGGTGCGTGTTTTCAGTCTTATTTATTATGGGAAATTGGAGAAGATAGCCAGCCATTGCTTTATCCTCCATTGCCCCACCCAGCAGGAGAGGGGGCATCGATTTATCCTCCATTGCCCACCCGAGAAGGAGAGGGGGGCACTGGGACTACCACCATAGGAAGAAGCTAAGTTTGAAACCCGCATAGACTACAAACCACACCCAGAACCAAAGCAGATAGAGAGAGAGAGAAAATAGAGAGTACCATCTATGTCTCTTTGTCTTCCTGTTTTCTATCCTCCTTACATCTCCACTCCTTTCCTCCCTCCGCCACTTTCTCCTCTTTCTTCCCCTCTTAAATCCTTCCATTCTTTCCTTTATCACCACCCTCAACCGCCTCCACATGGGCGTCCTACAATCTATGCGTTTTTCCATTACAGAGGGAGTGAGAGGTTGAGACCTGCTCCTATGGCGAAAAAGCGGCCACATGCGTTTTTCAGGGCGTCTTCTTGTAGGAGCTTTAGAGGTGAGACAGGTGCAGTGTTTGGGAGTGGGAATGAAGAAGAAGAAGAAGAGGAAGAAGATGAAAATAACAGTGATGTGAAATTAGGGGCAGAGGAGAATTGGAAAATTGGGTCTTGTCGTTTGCCTGACAGATGGGATGTCTTGGGTCTTGGACAAGCCATGGTAATATTTAAAATTTTACCGTGTTTGTGTGTCCATTTTTTTTTTTTTTTTAAATTCTGAGTCCTGTTTGGTTACCGAAAAATCACGAGTACCATTTCTCCATGCCATGATATGTAATCATGTGGCCTTTTTAATTATAAGCTTCTTCAATTCGTATTTTGGAAATTGCCGGAGAAGGAAACTTGGATGAAAAAACAATTAGGGTTTTTCTGGGTGGCGTCAGGGGGAGGTGTTGCAGGTCTTGTTTGTGTATATGGTTTTTATAGTTCTGATTTTTATTGGCTGATGAGACTATTGGATACAATTGGGCAATGAAATTATTAAAATGAAGGGCTACAGTGTATCCATATTTAAGTACTTTGTTGTTATATACTCTATCCTCTGAAACATTTGCAGAAAGAATAATGAATTTTACACCCTACTTTATAACCAGTCAATGTGATAGTGCCACTTCATAAAAAAGACTAACCCTTTTGAGTTTTTCACCTGCATTGAATTTTGAATTTTGCATCAATGTCCTAAATTTAAAACGGAGTTGCAAAAAGAATTTTAAAAGGGTTGTGTATGTATCATTACTCTTGCCGAAATAACTTAGGGTCCTGTCCTTAAGATTCAGATAAGAAAAGAGTTCAAAACCTTTATGCATGCACCGCCGTACAAATGCTGCGTACAAGTTTCAGTGAGGATAATTGGGAAATATCAAACCAATTTGAACCGCTCACATCACAGTAGTAGTAGCATAAAAACCATAAGGTAGTACTCAAACTTGGTTTCCATGCCTTGAGTATATGCAGGATAGTTACTAATTTTGTATTTGTATAAGGTAAATATTCTAAGAATCATGGCTTCCAAAAGCGTCGAGAGTTGTCAGAATGTGCTGTCAGTCTGTTGCCTATATCTGATATAATTTCGGGATTTAGTGCTATTTTGTTATCTATAGAAAAAATAGCAATGATTTGATCTGTGATTAATCATCTCTGGAGGTAGCTTCAAATATTTAACCTTTTGTTATTTGGTTCAAATGTGGTTTATAAAAATTAATTCTTGTTTGCTTCTTTTATAAATATTTTTTTAGGTTGATTTCTCTGGTATGGTTGATGATGAATTCTTGGACAAGCTGGAATTAGAGAAAGGAACGAGGAAGGTTGTGAATCATGAGGAGAGGGGTAGAGTTTTGCAAGCTATGGATGGTTGCAGTTACAAGGCTGCTGCTGGTGGATCTCTTTCCAACAGCTTAGTTGCCTTGGCTCGGCTTGGTGGTAGGCCCATTGGAGGCCCTGCTTTGAATGTAGCCATGGTAGGCAGTGTTGGGAGCGATCCATTGGGTGGCTTCTACAGGTCAGCGCTGTTTTGACTACACTTCTGTTTTATATCAATTCTTTAATTTAGAAGTGAGTGAAATAAACTTATGGCTGGTTAGTACTGTCCCTGGTTCCCACACGCATACACAGGAGGAGGATAAATTGAAATTTAGGACTTTTTTGGATTAAGTACATTGACTTAACTTTTGGTTCTTTCTTTTAACATGATGAATGATTATTGATACTGATAATCTCCAGTACATATTCTAATCATTTCTAAAGAATAGACATAACTTCTGGTAGTCAACAATCTAGTTGGATATAATTTTCCATCTAGAACATATAGCTAGACTTGAGTTTTATCTGTCTTTTTCTCATATTACTTTCCTAGAGGACAGTAGGATATCTAATTTCAGCAATTTTTTAGATGGTCCAATAAGTACTTTTGTCTTCCTTCTTGGTGGAACTTTTTTTGATTAGGGGTTAGGGGTATGGGAACTCAATCCCTGAACATCTCTCATGAGGGAGGGGGAGCAAATGACATCATGCTGCTAGGCCAATTGCCTCTCTTGGTGGGATTTTAAGTTCTAGTGATTGATAGCATGGGCAAGCATTATGCATTATTGAAGGATAACTCGTGAATTCTTCGTTTAAACTTAGATCATTGCTAACATTAATTATAAAGAAACTGCAATGCTTTTCTTTTTCCTCTTTTCTTTTTCTTGGCGGAGGTGAATTCCCAAGGAGAAAGATATGGTTTTTGGTTTGTCATGTCTATCCCCAATGTTAAAAGAGGTTTATGGTCAGTTACAAAAGAAGACACTAAGTGGCAGCTCTCCCTGGAATCCCTTTATATACATCAATCAGTTATGGCTGTTAGATTTGGGAGAGATCTAATTTTATTTCAACTTCAATCCAAACATCTAACGATCTCAAGAAAATTTTCTGTTTCGACTTTTTAAACAATCATTTGCTTAGATTTCAATGAAAAGTAAAACACACAAGAATCGAAATAAATTTTACAAAAACCATAACAAGAATTACCACAAAAATTATATTCAAACAACTTTTCAACTCTACCTATCCACTTTCACAAACCCCAATGTAATACATATTTTAGAAAAATTCTTATATTCAAAATTTCCTCTACTTCCACAAAACCCAGTAAACAATACATCTATAAAAATTCTCAAAAATTCACAAACATTCTAAAAATTTCCCTTGAGCAAACATATCTATTACTTTTTGTTTTCATTTACCCAACTTTTTCTAGAAAAAATTTCTGCCGATTCTTACCCCTTTCCATAGATTACTGAATCCAAAACAATATTTCCAAACAAGATCCATCTTATCTGGCCTTATTTTAAAATTCCACATTTAAGGGGCATGTATCCAACTCCTTCCATGACTGTAGGGCGTGGTCCATTGAATTTGGTGGATGTTCCTCTGCTTCAATATGTATATATATGTGTGTGATCAGTAAACAAGATTTTATTGATTATAAGGATAGGCAAGAGCCCAAGTACACAGGACATATATAAGAGCAACGCCTAGGCATGATGTTTTGGTGATACTAGAAAGTCATGAATGTTCATGTCATTAAAATTATTACAATCAACCAATGGAACAAAGTATTAAAAAAAAAAAAAAGTTCTAAACTCATCTATTGGCTGCTCACGATGTTCAAAACTTCTCTCATTCCTCTCCCTCCAAAGACATCACTGTAGGCAGATCGGAACCATCTTCCAAATTGCAGCAATCTGAGAAGTGCCCTGAAGGCCTCTCCATGTAGCTAAAAGATAGATCACCCTTCTTGACATCACCCAAGCTACGCCCACCATTGCAAAAAAGTTATTCCTAATGGTCATGACAATCTCACAATGTATTGGGAGATGATCAATGGACTCCCCACTCGTTTTTCACAAACAACACCAATCCAAGGCCGTGATTTTGGCATTTCCTTAAGTGTTCTATTGTGAGGATCTTCCTCAATGAAGCCGTCCATACAAAAAAGGTTGTCTTTAGGGGGCCTTTGTCTTCCAAACACTTCCACGGGATTGGTAGGAGTGGACGGTGAACTTCCCTTTTGCGGAGGGACACCAAAAAAACTTATCTTTAACTTCCCCCTATAGGAACAAATTATACTAGATTATAGAATTCAGAGAATGCATTGATTTCCCAACCTTGGACAGCTCAAAAAAATGTTATATTCCATTGGGGAGTGCCATTAGTTTGATCTAGGAGCTCCTCAATCAAGGCTTCCTTCATTATCACTATACCATAGAATTTTGGATTAGCTTTCTTGAGTGCACTTTGCCACACCATATGTCATGCCAGAATCTGATTTTGTACCCATCACCTACCTTGAAATGGGTATAACTAAAGTATGTAGTCTATCCTCTTCTAATGTGCTTCCAAAGCCCCACCCCATTTGGTCCACTCACCTTGTTCGAGCACCAACCTTCCCATGCTCTACCGTACTTTGAATCTATGATGGTTCTCCACAAGGCTCCTCGTTCTAGGTGATGTCTCCATAGCCATCTGCCCAGCAAAGCTTTATTAAAAATCTGCAAACCATGGTATACATTGCCTAAAAGGTCACATCTTTTTACACTTCAATATATACATTGCCTTACTTTTTATGTGAACCATGGTAATTCTCCGGGGATCTTTATTAGTTTTCTTTTTTCTTCCGATTTGGAAGGTCACATCTTTTACTCTATTGGAGGTCTTCCTAAGCATTTGGTGTATTAAGTCTGTTGGGTTTTCTTCTTGTAATTTCCATGTTATCAATTTTATTTTCACTCAATTAGTAAGGGTGAACTTGTGTCTGTGAGCCCCATGTTACCGGTTCGATTCTCCTTGGGATCAAACTGCGATTTAAGTGGGAGGTCATGGCGGTGGGTTGCTTTGCTAGTCTCGCCAGGGTTTAAGTTCCATGGGTGAGTTCTAAGGGCTCTACCGTGTGGTGGTTCCCCCGTCATAAAAAAATGCTTTCTAGATTAGATTTTAGATCATCTTATTGTCTATTTCCAACCACTATATTACACTTTCTATATGTATTTCAATGGAAGACTTAGATTGATCTTTGGTGTGGCAATTGGCAAATAGTTGGAGGTTGCATTCGATAGAAATTTTTTATTGTGTCAGAAATATACTAAAATATATGTGGGTCTTATCTCTCTATCAATCTCTAAATATGTAGATGGTCACAAGGATTGTTTGTCTTCCACATTTGAACGATGTGTTACCCATCTTAATGGTTATCCAAGTCTGTTGCTATTATGATATGATAAAACTTTATGTCTTCCTTTATAATGTATCTAATAGGGCAAAACTGCATCGGGCAAATGTGCATTTTTTATCTGAACCCATCAAAGATGGGACAACAGGGACAGTGATAGTTCTGACAACTCCAGATGCTCATCGCACAATGCTTGCATATCAGGTCAGCTGAATATTACTATTAATTTTTTAATTCAACTTCATTAATCTTTTTCCTTTTACAAAAGAGGATTGTTACTATATTCATGTATCATTGATGCTGTGCCTTTTCATTTATGCTTGGTATTATATATTGCAGCTGTTGGATGCTATGTGTTTTAACTTTTTTCCAACACTTAATTACTGAGCATATGATCAATGGGCTGGCAGCTAACTCACACAGTATAGAAGTAGATGGAAATTTTTAAAGCTTATACTGCTCTTCACTTTCCATTTGTAGGATTCTTAATAAGGAGATGCTTGGCTACAACTTCCCTGTGACTTATTAGCTAACGATATTTCCATTTTCAAATGTATTACATCAACTGTAAAAAACTCAAGATTTTTTTCCTGTATAAAAAAAAAAAAAAAAAAAATCCAGATTTTCAAAACATCAAAAACTCAAAAAACCATCTCTCAAACAATATATATATATATATATATATATATATTTTTTTTTTAACCAGATGAAATAGCTTGCAGTCACTTCGTGCCACCATATGGCCCGCCCCCGGGGTGGCCTAGGTTGAGAGGCCGATTTGGGCTGCCCTGTGGCGACCATAATCTCTGGCTGTCAAGATTCGATCTAAGCTGCCTCGTGATGGCCAGAAGCCACCTCAAGTGGTCACTAGAGTCTCCAGCCACCTAGGGTGGCCTGATCTAGGCGTTGAGTTTTTATTTTTTATTTTAAATAGAAAATAAATATTTTGAATTATTTATTAAATCATAAAAACTAATCTAAAATTTTTGCATACAAACATATTCTATTCTCAAGGGGCCCCACCACTTTTGTAAAAACTTGTTAAAACCTCCTCTCAGAAAGTTTGACAACTACTTGTCGAGCCACAAAAAAGTTTTCAAAAATATTTATAAACATTTTTACACTATTCACGAAATCTCCCAACATCCGCATCCCCTAAGTTCTTGAGTTGAGAGCTTTTGAGTTGCTATTGCACTTATAAATGATCAGTTGATGCACATGAGAAAGTTGATTCCTGAAAATGTCTTTTTTCTTTTTTTGTATTTTTTATTCATCAATTTTTTTGGGAACATTTTTTATCAGAAAGTTTTTGGGAACAATTCACAGGATGATGACTGACTTCAGGAAGTAATGGTTTAGCTAATGTGGGGGTTTGTTTCTGAAAAATTATCATGTGGTCTGAAATATATTAAGGGCTTGCTTATGAATACAAGATTGCAAACACCTCTTTGGGATTTTTGCATATCCCAGGAGATTGTGAGGGCCTCGATAAGAAATCTCACTTTGCTTTAGCTACTGGCTATTCAGAGGATACGAGCCTGTATCACTCTGGAAATGATGACGTTATTTGAGTTCCTAAGTTAATCCATATCAATGATGTTATTCGATCATTGTTTGTAATGGGGATAGTTTTCATAATTTGCTTCTATCCATCACAAGTGCTTAGTGGTTATTAGGCGTATTGACGTTATTCGATCATTGTTTGTAATGGGGATATTTTTCTTTAATTTGCTTGTATCCATTACTTGTGCTTAGTGGTTATTAGGTGTATTCTGTCTATACTTCCTGTATACTTGGGTTATGCCTTTTACTATCAATAAAGTTTTAATTTTATTACTTAAAAAAAAAAAAGTTCATAAGTTTTTTAGTTTTAGAAACTTTGCTGCATGATTCATTCCTTGGTGGTCTTTCTTTTTTATAAAGTACATTATTACTTTAGTACCAAATAATCTATTTTATCTTTGCAAACTTATCAGAAAATGGATTTTTTCTGTTCTTTTGCAATTGGCAGTATCTGTAGCTTTTGAGGCAGTTTAAATTTACCCATGGCATGTATTTCCATGATGAATTTTTAGATGCCCTCATTTGATCTGTGTGTGTTTATATAAAGAGATATGCACCTTCTTGTTTTATGGTCATTGACTCATTAATAAAACTTCTCTTATCAATTTATATATGTCTGCCTTCTAATGTCAGGGTACATCTTCAACTGTTAATTATGATCCAAGCTTAGCTAGCATAGTTTCAAAGACAAATATACTTGTTGTTGAAGGATACTTATTTGAACTTCCCGATACAATTAAAACAATAATAAAAGCATGTGAGGAAGCACGAAGGTGTGGTGCCCTTGTTGCTGTCACAGCATCGGATGTTTCCTGCATTGAGAGACACTATGACGATTTCTGGTAAGATTGCTATCGAACTGGTTTTATCATTTCATATCTTATTAAGCAGTATAGGATTGATGGAGAGATTCTTTCATAATACTTTATTTGCTTCGGTTGTTAGTTGTGATGAGGCCAGTTTTCATGATTTGTTTGTATCCCTTGCTAGTGCTTAGTGGTACCTAGGCATTTTCTGTATATACTTATTGTGTACTTGGTCTATGTCTATTCCTATCAATAAAGTTTTAATTTTACTTATAAAAAAATTAAGCAGTATAGGATCGCATTTCTCAAATTTGATAAGGCCCCTTATCTGCACCCGAATGGAGAAAGGATGGTCGAATTAGTGTACAACGAAACCGAGATCATGCGTTTCTCTTCAATGTGTATGACCGTTGCATATTATATTTAGATTTCTTGGGAGAAGTTTCTAAAAAGATGAATGTTGGACACATGATGATAAAACTTCTGGTAAAGACCTTGGTCTTGGTGGTATGCTCCTTCCAAGATCCAAGGTTCGAATCTCATTGGGTGCAAACAATCTCTAGGGGCTATCGTACTGGGGGATTTTCCCCTTGAATTACCTGAGGTGTACTTGTGGAAAATTCCTTGCCGAGGGTCTGTGCACTCGCGGGATTAGCCGGAATGCTGTTCCCAAACACTCAGTGCCAATAAAAAAAAACTTCTGGCTGTTCAAATTTTGTTCATGTTCCAAGTGGGCTCTGTAAATATTGCCTTTTAAACGACAGGAGCTGTACAATATGGATATTTGAATTATGAAACTTGTCGTCCGCACTGGGTGCGATATATTCGTATTGATGTGACGAGAAAATGCATGAAGGATGATGTATAGTTGGAGCTATAATATTTGTGTATACACCCCCCTGATATTCAAAATCTTGTGATTTCTGGACATGGGCATGGGGTATAGGACCTCGAAAAATCTAGAGGATGAGGGCATGGCTACTGATAAAATGGCAAAAAAAATCTGTCATAACTTAATACAGCTGCATTTGGTTTTCCTTATCATGGTTTTAGGGAATGAGTTTGAAGTTTGTTCTTCATCCCTGTTTATTTCCTAAGTTTATTTTTTTGTTTTTTAATTTTAATTTTATAGATCCTATTATCTTATTTATATCGTACTTAGTATGTTTTTCCCCATCGATAAAGACTCCTCCCTGTTTGTGACAATATTTATTTTGGGCTGTAAACTGTTTATTCAGCTTTATTTTACTTTTGTTTATGTTTCTGCTGTCAGGGAAATATTAGGGAACCTTGCCGACATTGTTTTTGCAAACAGTGATGAAGCTAGAGCTTTATGTCATTTTGCCTCAAAGGAAAGTCCCATTTCAGCAACCAGGTATCTGAGCCATTTTGTTCCCCTAGTCTCAGTCACAGATGGGCCGAGAGGCTCCTACATAGGTGTAAAAGGAGAAGCTGTATATATTCCCCCCTCTCCATGTGTACCAGTGGACACTTGTGGTGCTGGGGATGCATATGCATCTGGTATCTTGTATGGTATTTTACGGGGGTTGTCAGATTTGAAAGGAATGGGTACATTGGCATCTAGGATTGCAGCTACAGTTGTTGGGCAACAGGGGACCCGGCTTAGAGTTCAAGATGCAGTTGATTTAGCAGAATCATTCGCATTCCATTATGATAGCTCCACTGTTCGATCTGATGTCAGTTCGGATCATATTTCCAGCTTCTAGTCAGTTCCTCTTGGGCCCCTCTACATTGTTTCCTTTGTTCATATCTTTGTAACTGTACATTCTATGATTATCCATTGGCTAATTAGGCAATGAAATTGCTTAGGCTTTTGAGTAGGGTCAGCACAGTGTCATGCAACTTGGTCACGTTGTATCAGAATGCCCAGATAAGCATCTGATTTGATAACACCTTGCTTTGCTTCTTCATTTGATTTGAAATTCAAGACCCTAGAGTCGATTTCCATAAATTCATGAATGGAAATTGTTGATGTGGCCATTTAACACCACGACTGGGTCCTATAAGCTATTTTCATCCATATATTGATGGAAATCGAGGTGGGGTCTTGAAATTGTAATTTAATGAAACTGAAAGTTGAATAAAATATTATTATAATATAAATTTTTAATATTATTCTTGTTTTGGGATTTGAAAAAGTTGAATTGTTTATTATATTTTGTGTGGAAATTTAAAAAAATTATAATGATTATATGAGATAAGATGGTTTGTAATGTTTCAAAATTGAAAATTCGCATGGGTGTTTATCTATCTTCCTTCCTTTTTGCCTAGGCTTAATTTATGGAGGTGACAGACCCTACCAAGTAATGAACTCCCAAGTCATTTTGACTCAAGGAATTATGAAAATGAATTACATGTCATTTCAGGATTGGAACATCATCGAATCAAACTGTTTTTGCCAACTTGGGAAAACATATTATATGGTTCAAAGCAAATCCTCTACATTTCTTCTGGCTCTGATTGGTTATTTGATGATGATAAGATGTATTTTGATGGGCACGGCTTGAGTAATTAGAACTAGAACCGTTGGATGAGGGACATATCTCCCTTGTGTCGTGTTATGGCCGAACACATATATGTTCATCTAATAGATTCATTTTTTGTTGTTGGAATTGGAACCAGCCACAACTGCTACCTTCTGCAGATAGCAGCAGCATTGGTTGTTTGTCTTCCAAGAAAACTACCTTGCTGTTGTCCTTCTAGGTGCAAAGAAAATTTCTCAGACTAGATTTATTAGCCGATTTTGAAGACAATGCTCTCTCTCTCTCTCTCAGCTATTCACCCGAGAGTGTCCCAGTCTGACAGTTTATTCTTTCAAATCTTATCGTAATCTGTAGTTACTTTCCTCGAGAAACGAAGACCAAGATTTCATATATATGTTTGGTAAACTTGAGTTTTGGCATGATGGAGAGAAATAAGTATGCAGTTAAAATAAAATGCCATTAAACATAAATACCAAGCCGTTAAGAGATGATGTTCTCTCCATTAATATGGGTGAAGAAGTTCGGCAAAACCATTTTGCCTGGGAAAAAGGAAAACCAATTGAAAGTTGGGGATGTTGCATGCCACCTCTATATGCCCGCCTCAATGGTCCCAAATATTAAGGACCTCATTTATAATGAATAGGAGGTTATATACAACATGCACATATTCCCTTAAAAATGGTATTATTTCCATTCACGCTGTTAAAAAAAGTTAAATCAACTTATTTCAAAGAATGAAATTTTCATAAGGTCAGATTTTTGCTCGTCTTACAGCTCACGTCACTTTGTTGTTTGCACTTTTACGTCGTTTAGGAGGTTACTAGAGTCTTCTAGAAAATTTCACGCTTTAAGATCAGGAGATCTAGATGATTTCTCTAGGAAAATGAAGAGAGAGAGGGGAGAGTTTTTTTCTTTTTCAGGACTTAATTTTCTTAACACTTAATGTACGTACTCTTATTTAAAGAGTCTTCACTCTTGAAAGTTAATTAACTTCCCTAAATTTGTGGAAATTAAATAACTTCTCTAGAGTTGTGATAATGGTGGGGAGTTAACAAATAACTTTGCCGCCCATATGGACACTACTTGGTCATGGGATTTACCCACTACCAACACACGCTAATGCAAGTTGTCTTCTGAATATTTAGACATACACCCTCATAGTCTCACTGGAGTAGGAACTGATTAGGATCCAATTGGGTCCTTCATAATTGAGCCAATTTGGAGAAACGAAAATAAGATAGCTTTATTGAATACTCAAAACCTTAAAGCCTGGATTTTGGGTGTTTGTTTGATATTTTGGACAGGTTTTTCATGTGCATAGAGAGTTCAAAATGACAATATAAATGCCCTGCCTTCTGCTGCTCCCAAGCTGGTTGAATATATTCATGGTGATCTCTTTCATTTCTCATTGCTTGAGGCCTTGCATATGTGCATAAGGAGGACCAGATTTCATTTAAAATTTGAAGGAAGCAATCTCTAATATTTGGTAAAATCAATTTCTATAATGTTCACCAATAAAATACACATCAAGACACACCTAACTATATATATATATATATATATATGTATGTATATATATATATGTATAGCCGTCACCAATTGTTTATATAGCTTAATTTGTTTGGTATCAATCAATTATGTGTAGGGCATGTTAGCGTTAGGACACAGTTCTTTCCTGTGTTTTCAAAGTAGGAAAAAACACAAACTATTTTATTCTAATTTCATTATCATTGGGTAGAGCCAAAAACTTGACCAAAACCATATATCATGGAAATGAATTCACAAGCTTCTTATCCCATTTTATTTTAACTACCAAAGACTACATACCAATACTAGTAGGACGACAATATTTTCAAAATGAGGAATGCTATGCATTAATTACTATTCACACTCACACCTCACACTTATAACTTTTTCATAGGGTCTGGGGTGTGAGATGGTGAATAGTGACTGATGATAAGAATTTTTCTTTCATAATATATATATATATGGCCCCTTTTTTAAAAAAAATCTACAATCGATAGATATAGTACTCAGTCTGCACTCCATTATTCTCATAAAATATTTCACAAAATGCACACCTAACACAGGTTAATTAAACCTAAACTCTCAGTAAAAGAAGAAGAAATACCATCAGCTAGGCCAGCCAAATTACAAGGAATTCTTTGTAGATATTGACTTAATATATTTATAGTCCTAATTTTGAATAATAAAATTAGTATTATTGTTATTATTATTTTGAGATATTTTTCTTCCAAGGGAGAAGATAATTTCTAAAGCAGAATTAGTGGTCGGCAAAAGAAGTTAATTATCAAGAAGAAAAAGAAAAAAAAAAAAAAGTAAAGGGGAGATTTTTATTTTCTACTCATTGAATGATTAACATTATATGACTATGAACATTATAATTGTCAGAGCGGTCAAGTGATTCAAGCATACTTCAATTCAACGAGGCCAGCCACTAGACTGGTCTCTGTTCTACAATCTACACCACACACACATCTTGATTCTTGAGGAGCCCTAAAAATAAAAATAAAAATAAAAAAAACCTTCTACCAATTCTGACCATTGATCAGGCTTGAGCTTTCATAAAAAAAATAAATAAATAAAAAAAAAATAAAAAAGAGGGCAAAATTAAAGAAAATCCATGGCCTGGATTTTGCTTTATTTTATTTTATTTTTCTAGAGAGGATTAGGTTTTATTCTTTGTCACTATAGTTGGAAACAGGCATGGGTGTCAATGTTTTATGCAAACATAATTGATCATTTTTTTTTTTTTTTTAAAGGTGGGTCTTCCATTATCCTAGCTAGGGTTCACATAATTTTGGTGGTTCACATGTAAAATGACCGTTAGAGACACCCAAGTTGGTGATGTGGGTAATCTAACAAAAGATTAGCCAATTAAAATAAATAAGTCAATTAATAATCTTTAATTCTTTAGATGATCAATTAAGCCTCGTTCACTTCTATAAAACTTTTCATCTAATCTCATCTCATTTAATCATTGTAACTTTTTTAAATTTCTGTATAAAATAAAATAAACAATTCAATTATTTTTGTAAATCTCAAAATAAAAATAATATTAAAAAAAATATATTTTAATAATAATTTATTTAATTTTTAATTTTTACCTCAACTCATCTAATATGTGAAAATAAACGAAGCTAAATCAATTAATAATGGGTGGGTTTAATTGTTATATATGTGCATTAAATATAATCACAGCATTAATTATTAGACAAGTCATCATATGCTGAGAGGGATGCTGAATTCAATTGACATCATGGCTTAGGCAAGTTTCATCAAAGGTGGACCCCAACCATCCCCATCCTTCTAATTATATATCTTGTATTAGCCCTGGCTAGCTAGATTGTTCACCATATGGTGGAGCTAGCAAGTGGACCAAAAGAGAAGGAACAAAATACAGTTGCCCAAGAATCCATAGGATGACATACACAGCATATCTCAGAGATAATAATAATGCTGAGGATCCCACTAAAGTGATTGATGACTACATAAATAAATAAAAAAAAAGTTGTGTATTTGGGTAAGGATAAGGAGAGGCCAGCAAGTTGATGATCATGATGATCAACAACATGAACATGATCAGGAAGAAAACCCTTGGAGATCTTCCTATATATTTAATTAGACTTTGGCTTTGTTCTGATCCTTGATGATCTCTTGCATGGTAACTACTCTTGTTTAATCAACTAATTATATGTATAGGAAAAAACTGCTATGCCTATTACATTTGATTGCTCTATTTGATTCCTTGGATTTTTTTTTTTAATTTTTATTTAATGATTAATGAAGTGATTTTAAATATATTAATATATATTTTTTTATTTTTTTAAAATATTTAAATATAATAAAAAAATATGAATTTAAAAAAAAAAAATTATAAAAACAGAGTGGTGGTACTCAGCGGCTTATATATAAGGATACTGCACCATGCAGCTTCTTGCTTGCTAGCTAGCTAGCTAGCTGTTACACATATCAAAGTGAATTTAAGTCAGTGCTCATTAGGTTAATCTTGACATAATTTACATCAGTCTAATCAACATTACTTTTTTGTGGGGTTTCTTGTAGACCTTTTTGCATTGGTAAAGAGCAATAATAAATATAGACAAGTTGCCCCCAAAAATGACCAACTCTTATTTCAACAAATCATTCATTAATAGGAATTTTTTCCTTTCTATTAATTCCACGTAATATATATATTAGGAATAATATTCAATAAATCAACAAAAAAAAAAAAATTCTGAATTCTAAGTGCACATACGAGAAAAAAAAAATAATTGAAAACAACATTTGAAATTCGTGTGAATATATATTGATCAATATTATTGAGCCATATATATATAATATTACTCGATTTTTGAATTTTTGCGTGTAACTTGTGATCTATGACTCTAATTAATCTATATAGCTTATCAATAGTTAATCTAAAATTATATGTACAGTCATTTTTATATATTTCTTACGCACTCTACTAATATGATTGGTCGTATCACTTTCTTTTAATATAAAATAACTGTTTTGATCAATCACATTAGTAAAATATATAAAAAGTATACAAAAATAACTGTATGTAGCAGAACTCTTATTTTTTATAAAATTTTTTAATAGGAATTAATATTTGCGAACTTCCCTATGAAAAATTTCTATTAAAAATAAACAAATGTAGTAGTTGTTTTAGTACTCAACAAAAGACTTTCAGTACATGATTGTTCCATTTAAAAATTCTAAATGCGATTTTGTTTTGTTTTTTGTTGATTTTTGTTTTTTTAAAGAGAGGGCAATAAATATAATTTAGCTACAAAATCATTGATATGAATAAGAGATTATTTAAACTTCTTAGAAGACTTATTTTAGATGTATATAATATGATCAATTTAAAATTAATGGAAATATGCCCCCAACTGGTATATATGACCCATGAGTTTCGTAAATCGTACCCACCACTAATTGCTAGTTAATTCTCACCGATCTCTCATCATGTATATACGTATCTTCCTAATCAGAATTATAAACTCATTAAATTATATATATTTCTTATTATAAATTAGGGGATCGAATAAACTCTAGTATAAGTAATAAATGTACCAATTACTTTAAAATGTAATTACTAATTACATGCACACAATTATTGATAATTTAATTAGAAAAAAATAAACCCAAATATTCCAACCTAAAAATTCCATTTTAGTGCAAAATTTATGATATCAGAGGCGAAGAAAACAACTATTAACTATACCACTAGTGCTTCTCATATATATATATATATATATAGTGCTAAAACTAACAATGACATATTTTCTCAATATTTTATTTGAGTCATTTTATTATAAGTTGGTGTAGAAAACATATCATCTACATCATTGATATAGCACGATTTGATTTGATTTGATCTATAAAATATATGATAATTCATTATGATACAAGTGCAACAATGACATGTCCAAAATCAACACATTTTTTTTTTTTGTCAAAATAGATGAATATGTTGATAATAATTCATATTGAATTTATAATGTCTATTTAATAATAATAATAATAATAATATAAATTTATCTAAAAAATGAGTTTTTAGACATGTCACTATTTAATAATAATATTGACTTGTCCAAATCGAAAACTATATAATATTCTTTTTCCAAATAGATAAATATGTTAATAAAAATTGTTATTGAATTTATAATATCTATTTTATAATTCTTTCAATAAAAATTCTTATTGCACTTTTGATTGAATATGATTTATGACATTAAATTTTAATTAAATCAGTTAATGCTCTTGTCCTTCCTCCGAACAGGCCACCACCAACTGCCAACAAAAATCCTAGTACAGATTCCCATATATATTTATTTATTTATTTCCTTTTTCAAAGTGAAAACTTTCATTTTCCTGCATTATTAAAATATTCGTCTTCAACAAAATACAGCGCAGAAGATGCGTTTAGATGCACAACAAAACGAACGGCTGAGAGCCCCTAAAAGGACAATTATTGGGGGATGATGAGACACGTGGCGCATGATTAAAACAGAAGAAAAGACCCGAAAGAAAGCGACCGGCAATTTTAGGATGGGTAGTGTATTACTACTATTTCAAGTTTTTATTATTTTTTTAAATATTTTTTTAACATCTTTAATTATTAAAAAAATAAAAAAAATATAATTTTATTAATATTTATTTTTTTAATAATTAAATTAAAAAGTTAAAAAAAAATTAAATAATAAAATAATAAATAAGTAATAATAGAATAGTAAGCTGACATTTTCAACCGGTGAATTAGAAAATAATCGAAAAAAAAAAAAAAAAAAAACTAAAAAGGTTCACAGCTTTACCGGTATTACCAGTAAAATTGGCGGAAGATAAAGTACACTGTACGTGTCAACATCAGGAGCTTCCAGACAGTACAAAAGTCTGTGACTCATCTTCCATATCTGTACTTCTCTTTTTCTACCGCCCATTTCTTTTCACAGATAAAAAGGAAAAAAATTGTTGAGTCTTACACTCAAAAATTTTCGGCTACTATTCGTTTCTCTACATCCAATATTTTATAAAAAATATTTCTACCTTTTATATTTTATAAAAAGTATTTTTATATAAAATTTATAAGTAAATAATGATTAATACATAATAAATCTCTCTTATTATATATCGAAAAAAAAATTCTATTTATCATTATTACATACTATACATTACACTTATTTTTAATTTTTAATTTTTTTCTTACTAAATATGATGTATATGAATGATAAGTAGAAGAATTTAATTAATTTAAAAAAATAAAATAACATATGATATGTGATGTGTGAAGATAGTGAATAGAAAAACACATGTCCAAAACCACCCCACCCCCACCCCAAACCACTTTTTATGCTTTTTGATGCACTTTTGTATGCTATTTAGAGAATTTAATTTCTTATATATGCAGATGATCAGATCATTGTAATACTGTATTAGGGTAAGTAATCTCTAATAATTTTTTTTTTCAAATTCTAATATTAAAAAAATAAATATGTAAAATAGATCTCGTAATATTTATTGAGTATTTATTAATTGATTATAATTTGTTTTTAATGAATCGAAGAAACTATATATATAAGAAACTATATATATATATTGAAGAAGAGGACCAGTACTGTAAAGAGGATTGTTTTAGCAATGGTCCATTCATTGTGAGTACATATATATATATATATATATATATATATATATATATATATATATATGTTTGTGGTTATGTCCGTAGCTAGATCGGGTAGAAACTAAGAGGTCCACAATATGATGTATTTGCATTGAAGTAGATTGATCAGATCCTTTCGAGTAGCTCTCAAGGGAGAGTTGAGCAAAACAATCAGGGGCCTTCAAATAAGGGAGAAATAATGGAGTTAGATTAATTACGTACAATACTCCACTTGACGGGGATTGGCCGGGGTGGGGTGGCCGTGGTGGCTGTGGTGGCATGGTCATGTTAAGTGGATTGGCTTAGCAAACAGTTTGGTAGTGGCACGAGTACCACTGCGGCGGCCAACGGATAACTTTAGATGATCTAATAACTTAGATCATTTTGGAAAACAATAAGAAAATTCACAAATTAAGTGAAATATAATAAGGAAAATGTAACATTACTTTACATAAATACCTTCAATTTAACACATAATTAGATAAAAATTATAAAAAATTAGGATCGCAGGAGTATCATTACTAGGCCTGTGCAAGAAACCGATTGACCCGACCCATCCGTGAAACTTGACTCAACCCGACTCGATCCGACCCGGCCCGAACAGACAAATCGGCTTTAACTAATGTTCGGGTTCGACCCGTACAACACGGCGACCCACCTCTTTAAAAACTCAAGCCCACATTTTTATCCTCTGCAGATGAAATCCTAGCTACTTCTCTTCCTCAGGATACCTTTCACCATCGCCTCTGTTCCCCTTCACGATTTCGACGGCACACAGTATTTCCTTTGCCATTCTCTTTGATTCTCTCCGTCCATGTCTCTACCCATTTCAACTTTCTCTCATTTTGCAGACTCCAACCGTTTGAATAAGTGTGGAATTATCGGCGCGAAGAAGACGGAACCTTGGCTAGAGCTTTAGATCTGGGTGAAGAAGTTGTTGACACGATTCCAGAATAAGGAGATCTGGGCTATCTACAACACTCGACAATTGGGTAAGAAAGTAGAGGGATGTTTTGGTTGAAGATCCTGTGTGCCGCCGCTCAAAAACCAGAGGGTTGTTCTAGTTAAAGATCCCGTGTGCTGTCGAAGCCGTGAAGCTCTGCAGCAAATCTCCATCACGTCGGTCCTTCTTGATCTCTCTCTCTCTCTCTCTGCTATTTTTCTCCATTACTTTCCTTCACAACTCTGGGTGAAGTATTCCACAAAACTTGACAGGAATCACCAGTGCGAAGAGGTGGTGTTGTAAGGTTCAGTAAACAGTTTTAGTTGGCTTGGGCGTGTACTTGGTAAGGGGAAAAAAAAGACAACAACAATAACAACAACAAGACGGGTTGAATCTTCGGGTCGGGTGGACACACTTAGCAACACGGGTCAAATCGGATCGGGCTCAAATGTTGAACGGGTTGCTCAGGTTGCAACCCTAATCATTACTCATATAATGCTAGCAATGAAGTGTCTAAACACATCATTCACTATCGAATTAAGCCATTATAGTTATAAATAAACTCAAACATCATATAAATAATAGTGGAAGGAGACATTCGATTCATATAAATAATAGATATGATCTCCCCTCTCTCATTTTAGGTTATGATTTACCAAAGAAAAAATTACATATACGACAAGGAAAATGAGATTTTGGCTTATAGCTAGCTAGCGATCATCATGAGAACATGATTTTTGTCGTTACCCACAATATCCAACGTTAACGCATAATCTCATGATGGATAATCCCATCCTAGAGTCTTATAATTGAGGTTATCTTCTTTTGCCAATGTTTTTCAATATTCATATTACTATATATCCATGCATGCAGGCAGTACCTTGATAATTTCTAATTTTTGGATTGAATATTGATTCAAAATAATTAAAACAAAAACAAATAACTGGAATATTAATCATGTGGCATTGACAATATGCAGTACTATATATAAGAAAACTGGTTATTTGTGACCAGTTATTTTCAGTAAAAATGATTATTTCTTATCAAAAAGAGTCTGTTTTTGTCGCAAATAGTCGTTATCGTCGTAAATAATCTATTACAAAAGCTTGTTCTTCTTGTAGTATACTATTAAGCTGGCAATTATTATTAATTCCTGATTTCAGCCTAAGATTTAAGAGATCATCATCATGTGGATTATTAATTAACAGGATTTGGCTACATTCATGCATGTTTGCATGGGAGATAGCTAGCTAAAATGTCATTCATTATTGCTGAATTTCCAAGTCTTGTAATTTTTTTTTAATATTTTGTACAGTGCAATAATATTTGATGCAGTGATCATAAAATATTAATTTAGCTCAATATAATTGTAATTTATTGAGCAATATTATTGCATGCATGAAAAGGACCTTATATATATATATATATATATATATATGAACTACAAACAAAAATCTTAATTTATTATTCCATTAATTAAGCTGTAAATTTGCAGGTAACGTAAAGGTAAAAATTGATCACCACCTCATCAGATGATCACAAGGTTTTCTCGCGCTTTCTGTCGCGTCGGATATCTTTTCTCAACCAACCATGCATCTCACATGCTTGCTTTGTAGTGCATGTATCATCAGTAGCACTGATCATTAATAGACATCACATATGTAGTACTGATCACAGATCAAGAGTAAACTAACCCATGAGCTCAAGAACTTGATGCATGCTAATGCTGTTTAAAAACTACTTTTTTTTTTTTTCATCCACCACATGAATATATATATATATCGAAACACGTATATATATATATATATATATATATATATAATATATATAGCATTTTATTCATTGATTATCACATGCAGTACAAACTAGATCATCTCTCTACAAACTTTTATATACATTTATAAATATCGAAACTGCAAACATCTATAGATGATAAAACATCTATCATCATGATGATCATCATCTCCATATCATTCCCAACATTTTCACTTTTTTTTTTTTCTCAATTTCCCATTATTTTTCAACATTATTTTCCCCTATATATACAACATATATAGAGCTTAATTGACGACTTGTATCACCGGCCTCATGTACAAGGCTCAGGTGTCATGCATAACTTTGCTGTAAACATGCATATAAAACATTGCTAAGATTAATGCCACTTAAAGGAGGCAGTGGCATTAATCATGTGGTGTTTTGGGGCTGCAGGTATATATATAATTGTTAAATAAAAACCACTATTTTTTTTTTCTTTCTTTAGTATTCTATAATAAGGCCTCCCATTGGAGATCTATGGGGAACCCCCTTCCTCCTCTTGGCAGTTCTGTAACTCGCAGCCGTTGGAGGTGGTGTTGATGGTGTAAAGCTTCGAACTTTGCTTTTCACATGCCCATTGCCAATGCCATTCAATGATCCTTCAGTGTCTGACCCTTCTGTCTCCATGCACATTTTCTTTTTCCGGAAACTCTTTGATGTCCCAACAATCTGAAAAAAATTGTTCAAGAAATAAAAAGAGAAAATAATCAAGATTCTGATCTCTGTGTGTTCTCTCTCTCTCTCTCTCTCTCTCTGATCATTCCATTAAATTCCCACCTAACACAAAAACCCAAGAAATCAATGCTCAATTCATGCATATATGAAGATAACTGATTCACCAAAAAGAGATGTCATGATAGAAGGAAAACCCATTTGAATTCTTTGGAAGAATATGGAAATAAGATTAATGGTTACTAATTGGGATAACAAAGGAAAGAATACAGAAAGAGATTCCCAGGGCCCACCAAAAGAACTCTCAGAAATTAGGTAAAAAGGAATGAGAAAGAGTTGCAGTAATTGTGAAATACCTTGCAGCCAAGGGAGCAGAAACTGAAGGAATCAAGGAGGCTGCGCTCGCAGACTTGGCAGGTATTGGTGACACCTTTACCAGGCCTAGGCTGAGGCCTCTCATTCAAGAACACAATCCTGGCACTGTTTATTATGTATGTCTGGACTCCTGTGATGTCCAAATATTTCTGAATCTCAGACACCCTTATCACATCATGATATGACGACCTCCGTATCTGCAAAACTCAGCAGCAGAATCCATCACAAATTTAGTTTCTCATCTCAAGTGCTCTACTACTCTTTAAACTACAAAAACAAAAGGAAGGAAAGGAAAACAAAAATACCCAAAAAAAAAAAAAAAAGAAAAAAAAAAAGACACTTGGGAAAATAAAGGCCACATGATGTGGTTGGTAAAATTGATAATATCCATGTATTCATGTGATTTTTGAGGGCTATGAACACGAAGATAGGTTTTGACAATGTAGTGTGCTGGGATTATAAATTCACCCCATTCATGAAATCTATAAACCTTTTCAATATACAATTTTTGTTAAGAGGAGAAGAGAGACATGATGACTTGTAGAATCTACCTGAATTGCCCTGTGGTCTCTATGAGAAGTCAGGCAAAGAGAACAAAGGGCTCCATTCATGCAGTCCAGGCAGTACATATTGCATTCACTCTTGTGAGAATCTGCGTGAATCTTGCAATGAACAAAGAAGCTTGTTTGGAGAAGAGGCTGCAGCCATGGCGGCCACTTGTTTTCTTCATCATCATCAACTAAAACTCCTCCTCCCTACACCAAAAAGAACCAAATACATGTGAAGAGAGAGAGAGAGAGAGAGAGAGAGAGAGAGTGTTAAATATACAACAAAGATAAATGTGAGAAGTGTAGAGCTAACCATGATTCTTCTGCTTTTGGGTCTGATATCTCTTATGTTGGGTTCTTGATCATCTATGGCCAGTTTTGGAGGCAGAAAAAAAGAGCTTTTTCTCTGTATACTTTTCTTCAGAGAAAGGAAGGAAAGAGAAGTGGGACACTTTTTGTAGTGGTGGGTAGTGGATGGGGTGGGATGGGTTAGGGATGGAGGTGTGGAATGTGCTTATCTTAGGCTTAAAAGTCCACAACCGAACCTCTCTCCGAACCAAAAACCAAAATGGGAATTTATTTACTTATTTATTTTGATGGGGTTTGCGTTTATTTCAAGGAACTCACTTTGTTTTTTATTTTCATTTTTGGTGTTTACTTTTCTACTTTGGAATATTAATTATTCTTTTCTTTTTTTCATATCTTTTTTTTTTTGGACCGAGTAGGTTGGAATATATATATATATATTGTTTCTAGGATTGACACTTGGGAGGTAACCAACTTGACACGTTGGAAAGTTGATGAGTCAGTCACGTAAAAGGAAACCCAACAAGGAGCATGTTTTGGACTGTTCTGTTCTAAGATTTTACCTCTCATGGGTGAGGTCGTGTGGAAGTTCGGACCTTGGTTTGAAATTACCAATGATAGTTTTGATCATTTAAATTAAAGATTTTACATATAGATTAAAACAAAAATCATTACTTTTAAAGGAATCTACATTCTCTTTACAATAAAGTTAGAAAAATTAGAAGTAATCTAGATTCTATAGTATTCATCATGTAAAATCCAAAGTCCAAATAGAATAATCTTTTAAGAATTTATTATCAACATAGAAATAATCGATACAAATAGATTTTGTAATAGGGAAGAAGGAAACATTTTTGCAAGGCAATCTTACATATTACAGATTTTTTTTTTTTTTTGGAAATGTCACTTCCAACAATATTTTAGAATGTATTTTGATCATTTCTCCTTTTCTCCCTCCTCCTGTTTGTAATTAAAATAAATATGAAAATAAATAAGAAAATGAAAAGAGAATCCACTTTGTAACAAACTAAGCTTTTTAACTTGATATATATATATATATATATATATATATATTAAGTAAGAATGAGTTATGCTATATACTATATTTTATCTCACTTTCAATCAATTTTATTGATGGGATACTATCCATCATTCTTTAAATTAATTTTTCTTTTTTATTTATTGAAAGATTCTATGCATTAGCTATTATTCACTATTCCACACTCCACATCTTATAAAAAAAAATTATAAATATAAAATGTGAAAATAAATAACGACTGATACATAAAATTCTTTATAGTCATTTTTTCTTTGGCTATCATCTCCACCCCCTACTTTAGGGGCAAGCCTCTACCTAATATCATGCTTATAGCAATAATACCTTTTACTTTTTGATTGGATGGCTGCAACTGATTGCTTTACTTCTTATAAAGATTGGCAAATTCGATCTACTCCTTTTAGGAGGCCAGAATCTATATTTATTTATTTTATTTCTTGTGCTTATTTGATGAACCAAAAAATGTAGCAATTAAAGTGTAGCAGTTAAAACTTTAGAAACAGAGAAATTCTCTTATATCATGTAAATTTACTAAATATCGAAAATAATATTCTATATTGAAAATAACCTCTTTCTTGCCTGCTTTTATAGGGATGAGGGAGGGAGGGCTGGCTCCAACCCTTTTGACGTGGGGATGGATGGAATCCCAACCAAAAATTCTATTCCAACCTTTACTTTCTCCAACAACTTTCATTATATGATTGATTCCATTTTATGCCAAAAGGCCAGAAAGCCATATAACTTGTCCAACAACTTGATTTCATGATTATTTTGTAGATCCACCCACTGATCCACATACCTTTAGAAAAAGGGAAACAAACAAGACAGTTAATAAGAACTAATTGACAAGAGCAATTCTTCACTATTCACCATCTCACACCTTATAAAAAGCACCTCCATACCCTATAAAAAACACCCCCACACCCTATAAAAAAAACTATAGGTGTGGAGTGTGAGAATGAATAGTGACTGATGCGTAGTAAATCTGGATTGACAATTCACGCACACATTCAATGTAAATCATTCATAAATAAAACCAGAAATGAGTGAAATTTAATAATACTAGCCTTCCTTAAAAAAGGTATACTGAGATAAAGATGAAGTAATTCTCCAATGACAGTAGTAGTAGTACTTACCATCATTATCAATTGAACAGTTACTAAACAAAAATGAATGCAGCAGTCTCACATTGGAGAAGTTGGCTTTTTCCAGTGACAGTAATTTGATAAGCCACCTTAAATCTCCTTGGTTTCAAATAGACAAATTATCCATTTAAATTTCCAATGCTCGGTTTTGACAATATCACTGCAATGGAAGAGTTGATAAACAAAATGAAAAAAGGCACTGTAATCTCCGACTTGTTATATTTATTTCTTCCCAGTAGGCTCCAAATTCATATCCTGAAGGTTCAGCAACAAATCATCTGAACTCAAGAAAACTTTGTTGGCTGAATTCGAGACGGTATGTGCAATTTCTCTGGCAGCTTCAATCTTCCTGAGAGTGATGAATGCTGGATTATTGGCAATTGCTTGACCGATGAGCTGTGCACTCTTGGCCTCACCCTGGCAACCAGAGGGGAAAAAGTTAAACAAAAGTGACCTTCAAATGAAAGAAACTTAAATTTAACAAATCAGAAGCAACTACGGATGCAAATATAATCATTGGATGATTATCTTGTTCTTTCATTATGCTTATAAAAAAATATTGTTCTTTCATTAAATGAATATAACAGTGTGAGAAGATTTGTTTCAACATATAATCAAAGAATTTATTAGGAAATGCAAAAGGCATGAAGTACACAAGAAGTATACAACATACAGCAATATGCTAAACAAGAATTATTCACGGCTTTTAAGAATTTCCTAGCAACTTCTATGAGCCTCAAGCATCTGTTACATGACAATAAAATCTCACTAAAGCATCTGTTAACCTCTAAATGCACAAAAATAAGCCAATAATCAGTATGACTAGCTTTTGATCAAGGAAGATGGTGTAAACATGATCCAATGGTTTTCCAATATTCTAAACCCGTTCACTACAATGACATCAGGAGAGGAGATCAAACTATTAGATCATTGACCAGCATTCTCTATGACATATGATAGAGACTTAGAAAATAAAGACATGCGGCATCTTGCACCAAATTCAAGGCAGTATCTAAACTTTCACATCCCTTCCATCTCACCTGTGCTCTGATAACAGCACTTTTCTTGTCTTGTTCGGCTTTTTCGACAATAAATTTAGCTCTCTCAGCTTCTTGTGCAGCTACCTGTTTGGCTTCAATTGCAGCTGTAAACTCCTTCCCAAAAGTTAAGCTTGTGATTGACACATCATCCAACGCAATATTGAAATTGGCTGCTCTTTCAGTCAAAATTTCACGAATATTCCTGCTGACAGCCTACAAAAATAGAGGGCCAATCATCAGCCTATGAAGCTTGCAAGTTACATCCATCATTAGAGCCCATCCTTATTTAATATACTGCAATTTGAAGTATGAAAATATTCTAGGGATCATGAAGGAAAGGAAACAAAATTGAAGTACAGAGCAGGACCAATCAAATAATGGGAAACAATACACTAATCTCAAGAAAACAAAGGTAGAAAATCCCAATAACAGTATCCCTGACCCAATGAGCTTCATGATAAAAGGCCATGAAACCAAAGGGTCTATTTTATAGCAATCCAAAATCATTAGATCAATTTGAAATTAGAACTTTAAAGAAGAATAAGCCTCGGCATTCACCTCTCTCTGAGTAATAAGTTGGCTGGCATTATACTGAGCAACAACAGCTTTCAAAGTTTCATGAATAATTGAAGGCAGGACCCTTTCGTTATAATTCTCACCAAGGCTTCGATAAATTGTTGGTAACTGGTCTGGCACAGGACGGGTAAGAACTCGAAGCCCAATTTTAACCTGTACATCAAAGTCAAAATTTACACATAATATTCAGGATTTTTTTTATATTTTATTTATTTTTTTTTTTTTATGTCGGGGAACCTCTCCAAGGCAGGGCCCTTCGGACCCACCCCTGATGCACAGAATTAAAAATCTGATACCGTATTCTACCTCTAGAAGCATGAAAAATGAATTCTAAACTCAAATAATATGCCCAAACACTAATAACCTTCACACGTCTATTAGTGTGAAACCTTCACCATACATCTAAGCATGGGTACAGAACTGTTTCAACTTAAAAATACAGCACAAAGCCCCACACTATAACAGTTGCAAGGATGAAAAGGAGATGAGAAATAAGGGCCCGGAATATTTTTTGAACCCATAAGACTAGATGCTAGAGGACTAGTGTAACGCCCCAAAGTCCCACATTGGGTGGATGAGGCATGATAGAGGTGAATATGTAATGGTAAAGGTGCATTGAGTATCAAAACTCACATTGGTTACTTACTAGGTGTAACTAGGCTTTATGATGATTCTATGGAGTTCTGACTACGAACTTGACAATATTTATGGAGTGTAAGTTTAGATGTGGATTGGACTTTCCTCGGGTCAATACAAATGCATTAGAGCTAGTTTAGTAACACCATGCAGCATTAGGCACTCAATGCAACATAGGTCCTAACAAGAACTATAGAGATTTGAGTATGGGAGTTTCTAAAGTCCTCGTCCAACATGAGGTAGGCGGAGTGCAATAGACATGAATGAGTATGATAGACGTCCACTGAGTGACAAGTCCCATATTGATTACCTACTAAAGAGAATTATATTTTATAAAATTCTAAATAGCAAGAATTACAATATCTTTTTTTTATAAGTAAAAATATTATATATATCTATATATATATATATTAAAGCTCCAATTACAATATTGATTAGTCATTTGGAGAATAAGCCAACATGTAGCCTAGCCTTTCCTTGTGTTCTTACAACAAAACACCAAACAATAGTGCAGTCAAATGAGGACCAGCTGTCAAGTGTTGAATTGTTTAAGCATGACCAAAGGGATTAGCAATTGCCACTACTATCTCCTATCATTTAGACTCAAGGATTTCTGCTGAAGTCAGTATGTGAATACAGAAAAACAAGAAGAACAAAGAAAACAAGAGATAAAACTAAGATTAAAAGTATCACAAAATCTCAAGACTTCCAAGCACACATTTTATAGACTAGTTAGTTTCCTAAAGGTGATAGAGGAGGGTGGTGATAAGATTTCAAACATTGAAGGTGCAGGAGTTTCAGCAATGGCTTGGTGCACTCTAAAAGTCAAGTCCACATGCAAAAGTGTCTCTTCAACATACAGGAGGACCAGCATATTAATTTTACGTTTAAATTAAAAACAACAGTTAAACATAAAGGACAACTAATAATTAAATTAATAAAAACATGCTAAATCCATTTAAAACGTAACAATGTTACTAGGGTTGTGCAAAATATCTGTTGCTAAACCTGCTCTCCAACGTTTTCTGATCGAGGTCAGAGTTGCTCCAACTCTGCTTTGATTGGAGTTGGTGTTGGGCTAGTAAATATGTCTTCAAAGGCTCTTTGCACTCATTCTTTTAGCTGTTTTACTTGTATATATATAGCAAAACTTTATTTACGATAAAAAAACAGCAAAAACAACATGATGAGATATTCATAGGATTATCCAGTGATCATTAATCAAGTGGCAAGAAATCAGACGTATCTATTTTATAGTCCTCATGTATTTGGATGCCACATTATTTGAGATTGAATAAAGTACATTCACGGCAATAAATCATCAACATAGCAGCTGACACCTAATGAGTATATGTGGTACTTTCCAGCAAAAAATTGTTCCTCAATAAAAAAAATTATCCAAAGAAAGTATTCTAATATATTTTGGAACATCTTACCCCTTTCAGGGCCCGTTTGGATATAGAGGTGAGATCTCACCTCATCTCATCTAATTTCAACTAATAATCTCAATACTATTCACAAACCATCTCAACTCATCTCATCTCATCTCATCTCACTATTCAAACCGGCCCTCAATCTCGATTGTTTCCTTAGAAAAGAGTTTGATCCTTATTAAAACAATGTCCAAAGAAAACGCCTATATATTTTGGTACATCTCACCACTTTCAATCTCTGTTGGTTCCTTAGATTTTGAATGCAACCACATTTAAACAACATAATTGTGTCAATTTTCTGAAGCAGCAGCAAGAAGGGAATTTACCATCTGGAGGTCACGGCTCCCAGAAGTACTCTCCACTAGATGGGGTTTTGCACGGACATCATAGATTACTGGCCTATCAAACCATGGAATCATAAAGTGTGTCCCTTCAGCATAGACCTGCACACTCAAAACCATTAATGAACAGATGATGAGAAGCATACAAATGTGGAGATGGCAGGAACGTAAGATTTTAAATATTAGGTGTGTTAGAAGAAGAAGCATACAAGAAAAACCATTAAGAAGATAACCTAATAACCTTTTACAAATTTTATAAGAATTTAAGGCAAAACAATAACCTGGTCTCTGACACCAACTAAACGGTTGAACACGATGGCTCGATGCCCTCCCTCAACATTGTAGAGACTGTTGCCAGCACCATACAAACCTAATGCACCAATAACTCCTAGCCTAAGCAAAGTAGAAGCTGCACCACCACTAGGCATCTTCGGAACTTTAACGTTGTTCAAATTCATTTTGTGAAAATGCTGAGAATGGACAATAAAATGTCAATGTGGCTGTTTGTGTCACAAGCAGGGAAACTAAAAAAAAAAAATGTATTAATCATGCCACCCATTATACACACGAAGCAGAAATTCGCAGCTGCAAACCATACAGAAAGAGAATGGGAACAAGGAAGTAAAAAAGGGGAGATACGTCCCTGATATGCAACATGACCTACTAGGAAGGAAATCATGTTAATTTAACAATTCTTTTTTTATAAGCAGGAAACCCTAATTAATTAGAAACACAATATATCCTTCAACTAGAAGATACAACAAACTAAATTAAACTATGGAGTAAGCAATCCTCCAATTTAAGGAAAACCGTCATTCTTTTATTCCAAACGAATAAAGAGGATGAGAGTATTGATGCGAAGGGAAGGTGGGAAAAAATCATAAGCAACCATTATACTCGAAGAAAGTAAATCGAATAAACATGTTAGGATAAAATCAAAAGATCATAAAATCGATTATTCTTCTCACTTTCAAAAAATGGAAAACCAATGCAAGTAAACCGTACCATATTCATATGTAAGAACAAAACTTCAGAGTCTCACTCCATTCTCAGGCAACCAACTATGAAAAATTGAAAAAAAGAAAACTCTGATTTGAAAAAAAAATGCAAAAGTTAAGCTTCCGATACCTTGTACTTCCCGACGGGGAGGGCTTAGTCTTTGAGCATGTACAGGAAGGAAAGCGGTAGAAAGGGTTTATAGCTCACGAGAGAGAGGGATCCGCAAAGATATGTGTAAAACCCTAGGATTGAACCTGACGTTAGGTCCACGGACATTTTTATTGGACAATTTAATTTGGGCTAAAGCCCATTTACGTCGGAGAAAATTTGTAAGCCCACAAATATTTAAAATTTTTGTTATACCGAAATTTATAAAAACTATCTTCATTTTGACATTTATTTTTTAAACAAAAAAAAAAAATATTTCAGATATATATATTTTTTTTAAATAACCGACCGTTCTAATATATCAAAAATAGAATAAGAATCATTTACCTAAGTTTGTGTGTTTGCTTTAGGAAGTAAAAAAAATCTTAGAATATATATATATATTTTAATTTCAACCCAAGTTTTTTTTTCTTTTTTTTGAAAATTGAAACCCCAAACCAATTTTTCGTCTCTTAATTATTTATTAAATCATTTGCCTTAGTTTTCACTTTTCATGATAGAAAAACACAAAAAAAAAAAAAAAGAGTCAGAAATCCCCAAAAACAAATGTCGTAAATATTACCTATTTATTTTCATAAATATCAATAAAAAATCCATCTCAAAACACTTTTATCTATTTTTACAAATCTCAATACAAAATACATCACAATTTAATTTTATGGGAACAACTTTTGATTATACCTGCTCACCTTAAAAAATTGAATTGCAAAACACATCTCAATAAATTATAGAAAATGTTAGTTGAACCTATAAAAGTGATTGATAAGAGTAATCGATTGATTTTTTTTTTTTTTTACTTAACGATTAAGAAAGTGAATATTAATTATTTCATGATTTGGAACAACTTTCATAAATTATTAAACTTTTTTATCAAACAACTTTCATGATTTCGAAATCATAATTATACACTTTCCCAAATCTCAATATAAAACTGTTTTTTTTTTCTTTTTTATACCAAAGATTTTAAAGAATTAAAGAAATTCTCTCTTTGCCTTTGAACATGTTCAAAGCTTTGGCATTAATAATTATTTTTTGAAATACTTTGGCATTAATAAATTTTTTTTTATTAATTTGGAAATTGTAAAGCCTTCCGCAAACTCATATTGTAAATAGGACTCCATTCCCCGAAGCCCGAACTAACCGTATCTTGAATCGAATCTCAGCCGAAGCCTCTTTCTCATCCGCCACAAACATACGTAATCTCATCTTCTTTCATTCTCCATTTTCTATACGCCATTGCACCTTGAAGATTCCCATTCTTTCTTTACCAGTGATCATGGTTGCAGAAGAGAGGATGCAGGACGAGAGCCGAAGCCTCATATTCACCTACGGGACGCTGAAGCGTGGGTTCTCCAACCACACTCTAATGCAGGAGCTGATGCGAACCGGAGACGCCGCCTATATCGGTACCGTCCGCACCACGGAAAACTACCCGCTGGTATGCGGGCCCTACCGGGTCCCCTTCCTCCTTGACATCCCCGGCTGCGGCCAGCGCGTCCACGGCGAGATCTACGCGGTGTCGATTAAGGGACTGGCGAGGATGGACGAGTTGGAGGGCACCAGTCGCGGCCACTACGAGAGGCTCCCCATTCTGTTAGAGTTAGAGCCCCGTGATAACGCCGATGGCGGGATCAGTGGTGCTTTTAGCATGCCGTGCGGCGCCGAGGGGCTGACGAGCGCCGAGGCGTACTACGCGCACAGGAGCTACGCGATGGAGCTGTGGATGAAGAATGGGAAGAAGGGATTGAACGCTTATACGGAGAGGGAGACCAAGGGTTATGTGAAGCGGAAGGATAGGCCTCAGCACCTCACCTTCCTCGATCACATTCAACACTTTCTCTCTTCCTCTCCCTCGGATTGAACAATAGCAGCAAGAAGGAAATTATGAATTATGCCTGCAGTTTAATCTGCAATCCTCTTTTTTCGATTCTCCCTTTGATGTTTGGTAGTGTAATCAGGTGGTTTGAAAAATTGGAAATTAGTCTTTGGAATGTTGGGAACTGGTGATGATCGAAACATTTCTTAGAATTTGTAGAAATTATGATGTACTTGAGTGCTAGGAAAATTTGCAGGAAAGTTTCAAGGAAGACGGAAATGAAAAGCGATAGGGATTAAAATCTTGCCGGACAGAGAAATAAAGCAGCATTCTCTTAAAATTGCCTTAAAATATATTTAGGAAGAGTGAGTGATCGTAGAGTCTCCGCGCCGATTTGAAAGAGATCTCGTCCCCTTTATTTACAGTAACGGAGGAATCTCTCGCTCCCTCTGCGATTCTCCTCCATTAAAATCTCAGACGGCGGAGTTAACACCTCGAGATGGAGTGGCTGCTCACAAAAGAGGAGTTGAACCCTCAATTTTTTACATTTTCCATTCTTAAATTATTCATAAATTCAAAAGATATCTTTTGAATTTTAGGTGTGATTTAAATTCAGATATAAATTAAGATTGGTTGTGATGGTTAATAAATACTAGAATAAAAATTAAATTATTTATTATATTTTGTATAGAAATTTGAAAAAATTATTTTGAAATTTAAAAAAGTTGAATTCTTTATTATATTTTGTGTAAAAATTTAAGAAAATTGTAATGATAAAATAAAATTAGTTAAAATTAGTTGACGTAAATTTTGAATACAAACGAGCTAAGTGTGTTAAAAGAATATTATTATTATTATTGTTATTGTTATTTTTAAAAAAAACAACCTTTTTCATTGTTTTCCTTTTGGCCTTTCTAGAATGGTATGGCTTGTGAAAAGTACAACACAACCCAATGGAAAAGAAGAAAATTAAAAAAAGGGGCACTAGAGGGTTCTTCTTCATGTGTGTGGTTCTCCTTTGTCATGATCCCTTTACAAACCTGGTGATTTTAATGCAAAAATGAGTCATAAAAGGAGGAGATTGTGCTTGAAAATGGTCTTTTTCTGACCTTTGAGAACTCAAATGACCCCAAGTATGGATCTTTCTTCTTTCTTTAGTTTGATCATTTTCCTTGTCAATATCTGGACTGACTTTTGGTTCCTCATTTTCCTTTCGCAACAAAAAATTCCGATATGAGAGAAGATTTTAAAAACTCGGTCTCTTTTTACAATTACTTTTAACTCATCTTATCTCATCATTACTTGTCAATATCTGGACTGACTTTTGGTTCCTCATTTTCCTTTCGCAACAAAAAATTCCGATATGAGAGAAGATTTTAAAAACTCGGTCTCTTTTTACAATTACTTTTAACTCATCTTATCTCATCATTATAATTTTTTTAAATTTTTATATAAAATAAAATAAATAATTTAACTTTTTTAAATTTTAAAATAATAATAATATTACAAATATATATTTTAATAATATTTTATTCAACTTTTAACTTTAATATCAATTCATTTCATTTCATCTCAACTCATCTGTAAAAAAAGAATAATAATAATTTCTTTGTTTCAACCGTATAGTAATCAAAATATAATTAGTTCATTATCATAGAAGTCATGAATCATGATAAATATAAACAGTAAGAACAGAAGTTTGAGATCTTCTTCAACCGGGCTTTCACCAACTCTGGCTTCATGGTCAAAGGTGTTGGCTTTAGTTCAAAGTTCCAACCCATCAGTTTCCTGTTTTATACGCTACCATCGACAACTTATAGAATTGAATTTCCGGTGTGAACTTTACTGCTTTATTACTTTATCCGAATATCAGAAAAGTCGGATTTGATTGATTTGGAGTTCACACTAAGAATATTGGCATTGAATTAATTGAATATCTTTTTTTTTTTAAATTTAACAAATGTCATTTATATTTACTCTATATTAAATTAGTTAAATTATTTTCATTTAAAATATAAGTTACAATAAATTTATTCTTCTTTTCAAATATGAAAAGAATTATAACAAATTTAAAAGTATTTTTTGAGATTATTATATTATAGATTATTGAATTGTGAAAATGAAAATGAATATGATTGTTGGAGGTTATTGAAGATTATGAAAATAAAATAAAAATTAATTAAAAATAATAATAATAAAATTTTATTATTATAGAGAGTGTGATGACTAATCCAACGTAGACTTCAAGTTTTGAATGATTAGCTAAAAATGAAAAAGTTACATATTAATCAAAATTTGAAGAATATGATGGTCAATCCAATGCTAATACTCTAAGAGTGTACAAAGGGTCTGGTTTAGTCCGATTTTGTATAAATTTTAGGATTGAATTATATACGCCAATTTTATATTTTCAAAAGTGATATCGCATCATTTACTCTCTTAAATTGATACTTTTGATTTTATCGATTCCGGCCCTATTTTTTAATTTTTAATATATATTAAATCTCTAATCTCTTATACTTATATATATATATTAAGAAAAAATATTGTCATCAGCCCACTGTTTGGGATTATCCAAAACACACCATGGTAAAATGACCAAAAACACCCCCAACAAAACCCACTTCCCTCTAATCCAAACCCACTTCTCTCCCCAAACCCGTGTCGCCCAAGGCCTCCCCCACCTCGCCCCAAGGCCTCCAGCCCCTCGCCCATCCTTGGGAGTCGACTGTCAAGGTGGCGGCGACTGTCTAAGTGTTGTCGACTGTCGAGATGGCGACCGACGGTGCATATTTGGTCGTGAGGGAGAGAGACGAGCATCGGGCTGGGGGAGGAGGATGGGCTCGATGGTGGTGGTCGGTGGCTACGAATCGGCTGTGATTGCAGATTTGGGCTGTGACGAGAACACGGCTGAGAAGAGAGAAACGGGAAGCAAAGGGGGGGAAAAGGGTGAGCGGGTTTTCAAAAAAAAAAAAGGTAGTGAAATCGTGACACGTAAGGTGTGCTACGGATCAGCCGTGATCAGGGGCTGATCTGTAGCATTACTCATATATTAATATATATAAATATTAGTAATACAAATACTATTAGTATATATTAATACTATTAATATAATACTATTACCATATGTTAGTGATAATATAGTAATTAATATACTAATGTATGTTAGTATTATTAATATATTTATCAAAATGAATATGTTGAAAACTTATAAAGTTATAAAATATAATTAATATATATTTTATATTTAAAACATATAATTAAATAAATGTTCATGTTTAAGATTAAAATTTTATGTTATAAATTATAATATAACATCATTTCATATATAATTATAATTTGTAAAAATGAAATATAGTATAAAAAATATTATATATAATATTAAAATTATTTTAAAATATATAAATATGCGAACCGGTTCGGTCCTATCCTAGAAAACATAAAACCAAGACCAGACCCATTATGACCGATTTTTAAAATGAAGGAACCGGTCTCGAACCGAATCGGTTCGAAATTGGACCAAACCAATCGGTCTGATATGATTTGGACTGGTTTTCCGGTTTATTTTTAAAACCTTATTTCACACTTCATGAGCTCTGAATCCTAATAAATTATTTGAGAAAATAAAAATTCTTTAATCTAATCTAATCTAATCTAATTTAATTTAATTTAATTTCATCTTAATATTTAAATAAATAAACACAAATATTTTTTAATTTTAAATATTCAATTTTTTTATCTAATCATTACCTAATCATTATAACTTTCCAAACTATCAAACAAAACACAAAAAATAATTCAATTTTTTCAAATCACAAATAAAAATAATATTTTAACTTTATAATATTTTTATTTAATTTTTTCCCTTTCATTTTTCAAAATCTCATAAAACATATCAACTCAAACAATTTCATTACTATTCACAAACTATTTTATTATTATTCACAAATCATATAATCTCATCTTACTATCCAAATCTCGTCATTATATCTCATTTCATCTCAATTCAGACAATTTCACTACTATGCACAAACTATTTTATTATTATTCACAAATCATCTAATCTCATCTCATTATCCATTTTGGATACCAAAATCATCTCAACCCATCTTACTTCATCTAATCTCATCATTACATTTTTCACAAATTCTTACATAAAATACAATAAAAAATTTAACTTTTTCAAATTTCAAAATAATAATAATATTAAAAAAATATCCTAATAATATTTTATTTAACTTTCAATTTTCATCTAAAACTATCTTATCGTATCTCACTATTTAAATCCTATCTAAATGGTACTGTCATACTATCACTTCATATTATATAATTAAAATTATTTATATAAATATTAATTTGATTTGATACGTCGTCCTATAATAATGTAAGAGCATCACATGTCCGTATTCTGAAAAACATACCTAATAATTACTCAAATACGAATCTTTGAGATTTTTTTTCTTTTTTTAGCAAATTAATTTCATTAAACAGGAAATGTGATACATGAGGAGGGGGTGATGTTCTCCAACAAACACCCCAAAACAATAGAAAACAATACTAAATAGAGATACTTAAAGAGGGGGTGGGGTTTTTTTGGTTAGCTTTCGATTCTTCTTTTTTCTTAAATCTCCTTTGGTTACACATATCAAATGAGATAAAAAAAAATTGATAAATAGTAGTAAGATAATTTATATATAGTAATGAAATAGTTTGAGTTAAAATTTTTATTAAGTTTTGGAAAAAGAGAAAGAAAAAATTAAATAAAAATTATAAAGTTAAAATATAATTTTTGTTTTGAGATTTAAAAAAAGTTCAATTATTTTTTGTATTTTGTTTGAAAGTTTGGAAAAATTGTAATGATTAAATTAAAAAGTTAAAAATTTGAAAATTTGAAATTGAAAATTGATTGTGCTACACTCCCTAAGGGTGTAGCCCGAGAGATTCTCCTGATAAAAGGTCATTTGGCCCTTTTTTTCTATACATTTTTTATACTCCTGAATATTTAAAAATCAAATTCACAATATCATTAAAAAATAATTCTTTAATCACTAAGTAAAAAAAAAAAAAAAAAAAAAATTTGAATTAGAAAAATGTCTCAAGACCACCTCTCGGTAGCCCAAGCATAAAAAATATTTGTGTTTAAATGGTGTTTGGATATTGAAATGAGATAAAATAATATAAGAAGAGATAATCTCAAAGGTTTGTGAAACCAAACCAGGTCTTAATCTTTCAAATCAAAGGTAAAATGAAGATAGATATACATTTTATACCTTATTGAAATACAAAACTTAAGGCCTAGTTTGGATAGTGAAATCATCTAATCTCATCTCATATAATTTGAAAGAGATAAAATATCTTAGGCCTAGTTAGTCTATCAAAGGACCCCCAATAGAAGACAATAAAAGGAGAGAAGAATGAGAAACAATGATGGAACAAGGGAAAATAAGGTATCACAGGAAAGAGAAGGAAGAGATGTAAATGAAAAGAAAAATTAGAAAGTGGAGAAAATAGAGAAGGTCAGGCACACAAAGGAAAAAGCTATCATTCCTCACCACTACCAAGGGATATGCGGAAAAAGGGATGGTATTAGATAAAAGGGGAGAGCCAGATGACTCCAGGGGTTTTTTTCTTCTACTTTTTTTTACAACTCCTTCAACCTCACAACAAGAGCTCCAATGAGAATATCTCCTTCAGCAAATAGGTTTCCGATTTTCATTATATGGTGAAAAATAAAAGACCATGAGACTGTAAAATATCCATGTTATAGTAGATTTTTCCTTCAAAAAATCCATAGACGTAGGCCCAGTGTCGAATCACGTAAATATGTATCTCATTCTCTATTTATTTTTTTTGCATTTATTTCTTGTTCACTGCTATGGATGTACGTACGAACATCGTATAGCTACTTCGAACCACTACAGGAGGCTCCAAACTACGCCGATCGAGGCCCGAAACACCATCGTGGGCCTAGAATGACTATTTCTCCCCTTCCAGTCTGTTGTGCAATTTTTTGGTATCAACATAATCATTATAACTTTCTTAAACTTCTAAATAAAATATAATAAACAATTAAACTTATTCAAATTCCAAAACAAAAATAAAATTAAAAAATAATATTATAATAATATTTTATTTAACTTTCAACTTTCATCTCAACTCAATTTAACTCACTATCTAAACTATGCTTATTGATTACAAAACTTAATGTCATATTGAAATAATATTTAACTTAATTTTAGTCTACACCACTTATTAAAATTTATATAAAAGAAGCTTTGCAAAGTCATGACTTGTATTCCAACGCCTCGTGCTGAGTGTGATATTAATTCTTATAATAATGGAAGTGATTTTGAATCGCACAGACACCAAAGAAAAATAAAAAAAGCAAAATATTCCTTGGAATTATAAACGATTTATTGTCACATAATGGAATCCAAATGGGCAAGTTGGATCCTTGACTGGGATTCAAGATATGGACAGGCACTAAAATATATGAGAAACAGATTCCATTAAAAAAAACCAACTATTTAAATAGATGAATATAACCTATTTTAACAATTTCTTGACTCCAATCATGTATTAGAAAAATATTTAATCAACCTCTATTCTCTTTCATGTATATTTTGAGCCACAATTATTGCACTCACAATTTCTTTTTGTTAGATGAGAAAAAAATATTTGGAATTTGTACTTGGATTACCCCTCTGCATTTTTTAATGAGATTTACGTTTACTTAAAAAAAAAATAATAAAAAATAATATGAGAAACAGATTCCACCCTTTAGCCTGCAAAAATAATAATAAAAATAAAAATACTATTTTAGATATATTTAAGCTGCACTAACTACTTTTTCTTCAATCTCTGTGACGGAATCCACGAGGTTTTTGAGGCTGAAACGGTGCTGCTTTATGTCATTCAATAAGCATTTCCCATGAGGCTATGACCTTTAGCCACAATTATTTAACACTAATTTGTGGATGATGTCAGTGATAACGATTGTGGGTAGGTCTCTATCTATCAATGCATTTCTAGTTTTTTTTTTTTTTTTAAGCAACAAACAAAAAAGAAAAAAAAAAGGGAAGAAAACCATGTCCATAACCATCAGGAGAAATATACAAGAGAAAATAATCTCCACAAAGTAGAAGTCGAGTACCTTTTTGGGGGTAGATTTGAGACTTTCCAAATCAGACATCACATTCTAAGTCTCATTGTCACTAATCTTTTCAACTTTCGGGCATACGGAAACAATCTCTTTTTTTTGTGACATTTTTCAATAAGAAAAGATATTTACAACCGTAAATTGTATAAATATTGTGTAATCATTTTAAAAAAAAAAATAAAATATATGACTCACATGAAAAAAATTAATTTTTTTAATAATAGACCCCACTATTTTTCAAAGCGATTATGCGGCGCTTACGTACTTCACGGTTGTATATAGAATTACTCTGTTTCAATATCATGCCTATGAAACCAAACCCTTGCGTTTTGACACTGCTCCAAAGGACGGCACTCCCACCCAATCTGGTCAAAACCAAGATTCCTGATGGAACAGCACCATCTCAGTGCTTCCCTGCTTTTGGTTCAGGAGCTCTCGGATAGCTTCTGTCAAAAAGACCTCGAAGCAGTTGATGGTGATTTTTGGCTTTCAGTGAAAACTCTATTCCTGTGTTAACCAAATATAGTTTTGGTCATCACAACTCGAACTATAACCTTCTTTAAGGCCATTGTGAATGCATTGAAATGAACCTATTTTACATAAACCAATTACATCATCCCCTAAATGCAAAAAACAAAACATCGTCAAGGAAAATTTTCACTTTGGGGACAAGATTTTATGTTTTAGGTTTTGATGACTGACATATAAAATGAAACTGCAGCACTGAAAGAACAGGATGGTGCATTCTTAATGATCTGGATGTCCAATGTTTAGAGCAGATTTCTTTCAATAAGACAACTATAGGCAAAGGAAACCCTAAAACTATGAGGTCAACCACCAATTTGGTTATTGTATTTGGCTCAAATTGCAAACTAATGATCATAAAGAAAGATCTCAACCCATCATTTAGCCAAGATCAATACTTGTCAAACATCCACCAGAACCAGCTTTTTAATCAAGGTTATTCAAGAGTAATAATTTACACCACTCATTTTGACCACATTGATCTAATATTACAAACTTGATGAGGTTCATTTTCAATTTCGTATGCATACAGGAGCCAGATGTGCATATTGTTAACACTATTCAGCTTTGATTTAATTAACTAGGTAACAACAGGGATAGAACTACCAGACACTTTCTTTTTCAACTATCAGACACTTAAAACCAGCGAATCACAGGAATTGATTGAGAAGGCAAATTTTAAGGTTTGATATGGATAGCAAGTCCAAACCTCATTTATCTGTTAACTCATTGGTTTCTGTCAGTTGCTGCTGTGTCCTGCATTAGAATATATAAATTATAAGTAACTCTAAAAGGTTGATAAAAATTATAAAAGCTACTGTAATAATATATTGGACAGCAACTTCTGCTAAAACAAATCTACCGATGGAGTTGAACAAAATATGGCAATTGGATAGACTTTGATGGCAACAATTCAGTTTAGTGCATAAGGCTTGATGTTTAGAAGGGAATCAACTAACAAAGAAGAATGTAATCAACAGAAAAGATAGGGCAGTCCTCCTTTCATGCTTGGGGTATGTTGTACCATTGGGCCATGGAAGAACACCATTTGCCAAGTGAAGTATAATGTTTACTTTGCTTCTTAGGAAAACGATATAAGAGCAAAAGCTAAAATTGATTGCAGAAAATACATGCCTAGGAGCCTGAGTGACAAAATTTCTCTACAGACTTATTAGCTTAATAATTAAGAAATCTGAAGTTAATTATGTAGTGTCTATATTCGAACTACAAACTTACCATCATCTGAAGTTAATTAAGCCCTCGTTTGGAACATGGACTCATCTCAACTCATCTAAGTTCTGTTCAAATTTAAGCCTAGCCCAACATTCAAACACACAACTCACAAATCATTAAACATCACTCAATTCAAGGCCGTTTTATACATGGGACCTACAACTTTTTTCAACTTAACACCTCTTTACATGTGAGACCCACAACCTTTTTCAACTTCCCATAAATACATTTAAACACATCTTAGGTGGACCCTACAAAACTCACTTCACTATCTCAACTCACTATTATTCATAGAGAACTCACCTCATCTCAACTCAGCTCAACATCCAAGTGAGGCCTTAATATCCATAGTTAATATCACCTTACCTGTGGCTGCATGTCATAATGACCTGTCCTATTCTTTTTTCTTTCATCTATTATCGTTTACTCTCTGGATTTGTTACAAATGAACAAATTCATTTCCTCGTTAAATATTAATGCTCAATTAGTCAAAAACTCACAACCTATACGTCACTCAGTTTTGTAAATCAAAATAATGTTTATATACACTATTAAAAAGAAGCAGCATTTGTTTGAAAGCTTATATAAATACATATATAATAATATTAACAACCACAACAACAACAACGACAACAACAACAATAATAATTTCTTTATCACAGCCTTTATTAAAGGAATATTAGAGTTGTGCCATGAACAGATTGACAACTAGTATTAGTCGAAAATAACAATTCTTTTTACTAGATTTGAGGAGTCTTGAAGGATAGAATCAAAAGGTCAAAGACAAGAAAGTCCTTTCAAGCTTGGGCACATTGTTGAATGGTGCTGTGGAGGGAAGATGGCATCATGGAGAGCCCCACAAGTAACCAGAAGCACTAGGCGTGCAGTAATTTGACTCAACAAAAAGCAGACAGATAAACACAAAATTTAAATCTCAAATTAACCTAAGAGGCGACTCAGGACCACCGCCACAGCTACTCATATATCCGCAAAACTAAAAGAAAATTGTCTCCACCTCCAATCCCAGTAACTTGTACAGAACCAAGGGTTCACTGGTTTATTATAATGCAAAAAAGAGATCAACGATATGCAGGCAGGTGCCCTCTCCTTGCAGTTCACAATCACCCCAGGACAACAGTTCTATTTTGAGAAACTACCATGCCAAACCTTCAACAATTTATATAAATTCTACATGCAAATAACTAACAAATATTCGCAACTTCTGTTCCCAGCACCTTAGGAAGCATATGCAGAAACTGAGGGCAAGAACTAATCCCAATATCATAATTATATCTGTTTACAGCTGTGAAAAAAGTATTCATAGAAGATCTCCAATATCCCATTCAGATTCCAGCATTGGAGCCTCACCTTCACATTATTCTAGCGCATGCTATCACTTCCTTTTTCACAAAAGAGTTCCTCTTTGAATAGGATCCTGTTTAAAGTGGTCATTGACACCATCCAATAAAATGATGGCATGCCAGCATCTCAAAAATCAAATAAAACAAAACATGGTCTCCTTCGTCTCTATCCAAAAAAAGCTGTCGGAGAGATAAAACCCAAAACTGTGTTGTCGAAGCTATCTGAACAGACATTATCAGTCGTAGTCGTCATCGTCGACAGCTCTGTCACCACTCGAACCAAGTTCGGTTTCGCCTTTCTTTGCTATAGTTTCCGAAAGGTTAAGTCTACAATAAAACATAATTGGAGCAAAAACAACATAAGCAAATTTCTCGGTGGGAACTTAGAGTGAGGAGACCTCTCTCTGTTCAAGTTTATGTTGTGGTATGAGCTTTTGCTAGTGTTTGTCTTTCCATAAACTTACCAAGCTTTGGTAAATACAGAAATAAACTCAAAAGAAAATTTTTGAGTGTGCATTTGTATAAATACGTGTATGAGGAAGGGAGAGATAGAGAAGAAGAAATGGGGATTGTTTCTCAGGAAGTGATCAAGCAGCTCTTAGGACTAACAGATCAAGGTCCACTTTTTTTAACCATTTTTTTTAATAATAGCAGTTGAGGAGCCATTGGTGAGAACATTTTTCCATTTTTCCTCTTTTCCGTTGTCTTTCAAACTGTGTCAAAAAGCTTCAAAGCGTTCTTCTTTTTCTTTTTATTTCTTCTCTGTTTTTATTTTTATTTTATTTTATTATTTTATTTTTTTAATTTCCTTTTCAATTCACTTGAAAAATCAGACAAAAAAGTCTTTCAGAGAATCCATTTCACAAATTGGCACATTCTTCCATCACAAGATTCCACATCAGAAAGGAGATGGTAAAAGAGGGTTGAGGAGGCAGTGCTGGGTTTTGATTTGGGGGAAGGAGAGAGAGCTATGGAACAATCAGTGATGGTATCTTATTTCAAATTTGAGAGAGAATCCTGTGCAGTTAACAACGTTTCTTGCAGCCATGGGAGGCACCCATTTAGTGGTGTAGAGCCAATTCCAGGTTTTTCCTTCACAAAATGGCCTTGCCACATTTATCTCCAAGTTCTGGTGGCCAAAAAGTAGCAAGTCAAACTCTGATCACCAACAATTTCCCAAAGGCCCTCACCACTATGCTAGGACATCATTGGTACTCAACTTTAGCCAAAAGGTTAAGAAATATATAATTATTGTTTAATTGCCAATCAACCATGTGACTTGCATTCCTATCTAGCAGACCAGAACTTGGAGAAGAAACATAGAAAACAAATACAGAATTCAGAGTTAATTGAATATTCAAAATGCTTTTAGGGTTTTTATGGGGGAAAATTCTTGCCTTAAAAAACAAGTCAAGCTAACTAAAAAAGAATCAGCTCAATAAGCATTCTGTGTCCTTCAGATCTAGGAAGAAATGAAACAATGGTGAACTCTTGCGCTTTTTTCAACATCTAATGCAATTGTTGATATAAGAAATATATATAAAAAAAAAATGTAGATCTACATAATCTCCAGAGTTAATTTCTTGATTCTTTATTTTTTATTTTTGACTTGTCAAAAAAAAAAAAAAAGTATGGAAGATCGTCCCTATTTGTCTGATGTGGTGTACTTGGAGGGAAATGAATGAAAAAACTTTTTGAGATTCATAAGTGAACGACGGAAGAGCTTAAAACATTTTTCTTCAAGACTCTACTAGTTTGGACAGCCTCAATAGATTTTAATGGGCAGAGTTTTCATGACTTTCTTCTCTCCTTTCCTATTCCTAGTTAGGTGTTCATCTTGTATACTTCTTGTAAATACAAGAAGAACGCTATGGGGAAAGAACTCAAAATGTTTGATACTGATAAAACAATATCTTGATTCTTGATAATTGAAACAATAACACTCAGATACCCCACATCAGATGCAGACACAAACCTACCCACTCACATGCACACAAAATTAAATAAACAAACATACACTAGCTTTCATAAGTCATTTACCATATAATTCAGCACGACATTCAACAATACTATTCGTGTTAATTAAAATTTAACTATTACCTCGTTGGCGAATGACTGATGCCAAGCCCATTGCAGGTAAGTATCAATCCTTTAAATCTGGCAAGATATTCCTGCATTGGAAGGGTAGATTATTCCAGATAGTCTCATATTGGAACATCAGTAATTATAACAATGGATGCATCATAATAGTTTTTTTCGAATTTTCTTACCCGCAAAGTATACTTATCAATCTCGTAGATTCCGGTTAGATCATAGTCAATTCGTTTATCAGGATCAATCAACACTGCAAAAGAAATTAATAGAGATTGAAGAACATGTGACACTGCTCTACGCAAGAAAAAAAATTGATGAATAATAAAGGACCAAAATGCCTATGTTTAATTTTTTTTTTCATTTTTGTCTTTTTGTAATGTGTAGAAACATGTCCTACAATGTTGAAAGGCAATATATTTAAGCATTTTTGTTGTAGAAAATTAGTTCAACATCTAATCAAAGATATTGATCATTGAAAGAACACTAGCGTGTGAATTTCTCAAATACTTGTCAGAGTCTCTTGAAGATACTAGATGAGAAGATAAAGATGATATTAACATTTGCAAATTCTGAAAGGGGCCATTAACTTAACTGTTTTTAAAGAACAAAGAATACTAAAATCATATGCAAATAGAGAGGGAAATGCAGACTTCTGCACCTGTCATGCCTGAGTATTACCTTTGTAAGCTTCATTGATCTCCTGGAACTTTGCCGTGACAGCACTGTCACCCTTGTGCTTGTCAGGATGCCACTTCTATATAGCCACAGAATCAATTGTATTTTTCCTCAGTCAATGTGTCCCATTACATTTAGTTAAAAGAATGTATGACAGTCAAGCAAAGGAAAAAACACTATTAAAGGAGCTAACAGAAAAGAAAGATGACCAACCAGTGCAAGCCTCAGGTAATTTAATCTGATATTCTCCTCAGTTGCATCATAATCAACCTCCAAAACTTTGTAATAATCCTTCAAACAAGTAAAGGCTCATATGAAATATACATAAACTACAGATGTTTGGGGTCAAATCTATGAACCAAAACTATGGGAAACAAGTCATGCGAACTTGCATCACAAATATCATGTAAGATAACAATAGGCGTGCTACCATCAAATTCAGTTCTATCAGAAGCTCTGAATGATATCTTCAAATTGCAAAGCTAATTAATGGTGAAATTATACTATTAGAATAATCCAGATTCCAATTTTCTGACCATTGTTCTTATTGCCATAGAGATCTCCCTCTAAAGACCTTCAACTGAGGCAGGCTTTACCTCCCTGGTAAATGGAATGATGGAATGCAGGTCACCGAAACTTCTGCACAACTCATGTTTGTCTACAGTATTCACATAGTAAGGTCACCTGCAAATGCTGATCTCCTAATACTTGCATTGTGGCATGCACGTTCAGGAAAATACAAACTAACTATCCAGACTGAGGTAAAGCAGGTCAATTAAAGAGGACTAAAGGGCAAGACTCATAGAAGGCTGAGCTTGGTTAATACTTAGCTCATTACACTCCATACATACGTTTTGTAAAGACTACCCCTGTCATAGTTTAACCAACATCCTGTTAACTTCCTCATCCGTACAGCAGAACTGACTGTATTCTCAGGTAACATGGGTTTGATTTAAAGGGGCAAACCACTCACAGCGTGCCCTGATGATTTCCATAAGGAAAATGTCACCCATTTGTACATCGGCATCCTAGATTGAAAATATGTAGGGAGAAAAAAGCATGTTTGAAACTGATTTTGGGCAGAACAATGAACATCTCATATTAGTCTATAGCTCATGGTCTAATTCCCCGAACCCATTTGTAAATTCTTTTCGGTAAGAGTTAGTTAAATGCCACTTCATAAATTCGTCAAAACGGAGATGAAATATATTTCAGTTAGTTACGAGCTATAAAAAAACCGTAGAATCAAATAACAAGAGCTGTTCCCCATTTCAGCCAGATTTCTTTGCAGTAAAATTTTAGTGACCATATAAACACCAACGCCATTGTGCATCAACTAACCCAACTAAATCCTAACACCCAATGCCTTTATACTTAATTCATTCCAAATCTATACCCAGACTATATTAAAAAATCAATGAAACAGAAGTCCCCTGTTTGGTTACTCAGAAAACGGCAGAAAGAAAGAAACACGGATACATACACGACTAATGAAAATTCGGCGACCCAAATATCACCTTGTTCTGCTGCATCATCTTTTTAAATCGAGCAAGAATAATAACAACCACAAAAGAAAAAGAAATACAAACGGAATCCTAAAATGACTGCCGGAATCTTGAAGAGAATCATAGAATACACAAAAGAAAAGGACACAAAAACGGCATAGAAATTTTCACATACCTTTTGGATGGAATTATCGATGCCTTCCATCTGCTTCGTTTCTACGTGAAGATTTGTCTATGTATTTCATTTGAGAAGTACAATAGCTACCGCGCTGAATCAGCAGAAGATATGATAATACCCTTCTGAACTCATTTAAATTTAGATAGTTTTATTTAAAAATAAAAATTGCAAATGACAAACAGAAGCCTCGATTTCGTGTTCGTACTTATCCAAAAGAGAACAAAAGAAAAAGAAAATCAGGGGGAGTTTGGGCTTTGTGGTGGAATTTTGATGGGGAAGGAGCGGACTGGAGCTTCTTTGATTGAATGCTACAATTCGTTTGGATTTGTTTCTTGGTAGAAAAATATTAAATTTAAATTATTGACAAACGCAAAATAATGCAACTTTATGTATTGTACCAAGCAAAGTACATGAAACAGTGGGTGGGCTCCGACTCCGAACCACCTGCTCTGACTCTGATTTTAATTGGAGTTAGACTCCAACTTGGAGCTCCGATCGGAGTAGAAGATGAGGTTGTCTAGTTGTCCTATTCGGATTGGGCTGAGTCCATAACTCAATATTCAAAACTAATCTAAAATTCAGATTGGCCTACTCCTGTTTAAAAATATTAAAATAATTAAATAATTTTAAAAAATCTAAAATACTGTAACAAATAAGTTAAAAAATTAAAATTTAAATACAATGACTATATCAAACTACAAATCGCAAACAATAAATTTAAATTTAACACTACAAATTACAATAAATTTAAATTTACAACACCAAAATATTAATAATGTCATAAATTTCATTCAAATATGAAATAACTACAATCTCCTGCATTAGTCTTGACAGTTCATGCATTTGAGTTAATGACTCGATAGTGATTTCTAATTTTTCAGCATGAAATTTTATTGATCAAATGCACTATATTTTCTTTAGTCATTTAGCTATAGACTTTTAAACCATCAACCGAGTGATATATGACATAAAATAAGACATATTATGAACTCACCTCCACTTCTAATTCTGACGAGTTTTGCATGAAGGTAATCATGGTATTGAGTTTTTCACCAATAAAGGGGTCATCCCACAATGTGTCTGTCACAGTCATCCACAATTAGTCTGAGGTTCACAACTAGGTGTACAAAATCATATAAATTATAAATTAAATAATGAAAACATTAAAATTGTGTAAATAATAATTTAAAATCATAAAGTTTCCCGATTCAACCTTATAGCCTTCTGCATCAATGGTATCTACTTCAATGGGCGTTGAACTTAACCATTTAAGTGTGCAAACTAGGGCCTCGACGGTGGTCGGCGACAATGAACTTCGATAAGCATCCAAGATAGGACCTCCGATGCTAAACGCCAACTTAGAAGCAACCATAATGATAAGAATGACTAGTACATCCCTGGCTATTCGGGAAAGGAATGAAAATTTGCCAAAATTCACCTTCTACCAAGTTAATATATGGAATGTATCACTAGGTGCCTCGATATTTTCCATAAAGTAACGCTCAACCTCACACTGACACTGCATAATATTCCTTAATGCACAGTTTTGATGATACAGTTGTAGCCGCATTAAATTTGAATTTTGTGCATGTGTGTCATCCCAGGAAGATGTCGAGTCAGTCGGGCGTGAGAAGCTACCACATTCGGCTGAAGAATGACTACTGTTGTTGTTATGATTATATAAATCATCAATATCATATTTAAGCGATCTAATAAATTGATCAACGTCCTCACCATCGAAGATGTCCCTAATCTAATCTTCTACAATTGCTAGCTTATATTGGAGGTCAAGGATCGCAACCACAAATAATAATCTATTTATCTTCGACATATTCCCCAATATTTATTATATTTGTATTTCATCCTCATAGTTATTGCATTCAACAAACCTACACTGTCAGCACAACTCTGTTGCAAGTGGTCATAAAGTTCCGAAAGCTACTCGAATACATGTTCGTAGTAGGATATTTCATCTCAGATATCTGCATAGTTATGTCCTAAAATAACTTTAAAAAATACCTGACATTGGTCTAATCAACTGTGTCCGGCGCACCGAACCCCCTTTTCCCCCCAACTGACTCCAGCAAAGCATATCTTATGCCTCCATCTGCTCGAACGTTGTTTGATACTTCTGCACTACATCTAACATCATGTATATAGCATTTCATCGAGTCGGAACGTTCAGTTGCAACATACTAGAAGATGAAATCTCAAGTTGTTCGACTATTGTCTTAAATTGGCGAAACCTTTGAAGGGAAACCCTCACATATCTCACAAGGTTTCAGACTTTAATAATGAAATCATCAATCTCCTTAAATTCCTCAGAAACTATGAGGTTGATGATATAGACACAATATTGAACATGAATAAATTGGTTCTCACAAATGATATCCTTATTTACCATTGTATTTCGTTTGAACCTATCAATGGTAGTGTCATTCGCATTGACATTGTCAACCTTGATACAAAACACTTTTCTGATTTTTCAATCCTTTATATAGTCATCAATCTCTTTGCCAATGGATGAACCCTTCTGCTCAACAATTTCTTTGAAGCCGATAATTAGTTTCTGCAACGTCCACTCATTGTTAATAAAGTGGGTTGTGATACACATGTAGCCCACATTTTGTATGGAGGTACATATATCAATCATAAATGACACTCTGTGGCCAGTGACGACAAACATTTTTCTTCATCGTTACCATCTCCTTAGCATGTCTCTTCAAACAATCGCGCATTACAGTATACCGTTAAAGCATGAGAAATTGTGGCTCTAAAGTGTGCACATATTTGTGGAAGTCTGTCTTGTCAACCGTGGTAAAAGGCATCCATCAGTGATGATTATTTCTGCAAGAACATCCCTTTAACATCTTCTCATTGTATTGAGGGATTGATAGCTTCTTAATCCGCATGCCATTAGTAGCCGTAGAAGTCTCGTAACTCAGCTTCATCTGATCAGTTGCTATCAGCCCTTTGTGTATCTTTAGCGCTGGCAACCCATAAGATGTGCTATTAATACTGATGAGAAGCCCACAGATTCCGCTTGGGATTGAACGGACATTTGAGGCGTCGGGACATGCAACACAAGGTTACCTGCCCCCGTTTATGACAGATAAGATGCAATGTTCCTAACATGCATCTAACATTATGCAATATTCGTAGCGGATAATTTTTTTTGAGCAATACTATGCATCAAACTTATAATATCCCAAATACTTAAAACATACTTCATACATAAAGGCATACTAAACAACTGAGATCACAACACTAGTCCAAAATGGTTGTGAACAAAAGAGTGTTGGAGATTGAACTCCACAAAATACAAGTAGTAATCTAGGGCAATTACATCTATATCGTACCGTCGCTTAGTCGACTGTTTTCAGTTGGTCGATTCCCAGTTCTCCTTTAGATCCTATAACAAGATCTATCATTTGGGGGGAATGGTAGTTGGGACTAGCACAGTGAGATTTGATTACAAATCTCAGCAAGTTAACAAAAAACCTTCACACAGATTAATGATGTATGCATGACAATAAAGGCATGAATGCACAATCAAGTCAATAGTAAACAATAAACATAACCTGACTTGACATAACATGGCATGAACTGACATAACTTGAACTGAAACTGAAACTTAGCTTGACGTGACATAAACTTGAAACTTGACATGAACGTCAGATTGAACATAACATAATGTGAAACATGACTTGAACGTGAAATACATGAACTTGGAATCTTGCTCAGTAGACTTAATTAATAAAGTGACCATACGGGTGCTACACGAGTCCCCTTGAGCCGTGTGTCCCTGCTGATTACCGCATCACAACACAGGTGTCTATACCAACTGTGAGTACGTTAATACGTACTCCATAATTGCTGTGACCCCACGTATTTTACGTGTCACAATTGCTGTGTTTAACGTAGTGTATGCTCCACAATTGTTGTGGCCCCATGATTTGTTTGGGTCACATTTGCTGTGGACACACGTAAAAACAAAGTGGCTCCATCGGCGTTAGTGCCTGGTGCGCTCCGGTGACCAGCTAGTTAGGCCTCATTCGCAATCTGTTGACTGTACTTTGTTAACCCAGAGAATTTCACACCTATTTAGACACTCCAGCATGAACAAATGAGTTCTACAAGGATATTACCCTATCCTAGCGCTTAGGGTCATGATTGACATGAATAACTTAACAAGATTGTTCTCGAAATACATAAACTGTATTCGAGACGGGATGGCATGAATACGAAAAGATAGAAGTCCTGACGTAGCTTAACGTGACATGAACGTAAGACGACAAACATGACATATGTCAAGACATAAATGAAACAGAAAACATTTCATAACATGACATGCATGTAACAGACAAAATTTCATAACATGGAATAATATGTAACAGACAACATTTCATAACATGTGACAGTGAATATTACGTGACATGACATACATGTAACATATGACATACGTAATGTGACATACTTGCAACAGATAGTAACATGAGACAAAATATATTATGTAACAGATATGTATTTCATGACAGAATAATTCGTGTAAAAGATAAACATGAGATGATATAGCATAATATGACATATAAAACAACATACAAACATAAAATGTAATTCCCTTACCCATCACACATACACAGTAACTTGATTGTAAGTTAAGAGCTAACTTACCTCGATAGTCGTGTTCTACGAGAAAAAGTGCGAAACACGAGACAACTTAGAAATTAATTACTAACGATTAGAAATGTGAAAAGAGACAACTTAGAGTAAAATTACTATTTTACCCTCTACATGTAGGAAAATGACCATTTTACCCATAACTTAAGGATTTCACATCCTAACTCCCAAAATTGTCAAAATTTACATTCCTAATGTAAATTTTGTTCTAAACTCAAATATCAACTCAGAAAAATTTAAAACCATTCAAAACTATGGAAAACTCACTATGACTGAAACCTATATAGGTTATTTCTCTTGATTTTGGTTGCAATACTTTGGAATTTCAAAACTCATGATTAAACCAAAATTTTGTAACAAAGATCTTCCTATTCTAAGTTTAAAAGCACACTTAAAATATCCATTAAGAAAAGCTAATCATCAACACCAAACTTTTTGTAAAAAGACCCAAACTTTTTAACAAAAAATAAACCCTTAAAAACATAAGTTTTGACCTTAATAAAAACATCTTCAAGAATTCAAAAAAAAAATCAAATCTTATTTCTAACATATTCAAAACATCATCTTAAGATCAATCATGTTTTAAATCATCAAACAAAAGTCACCAAAAATCACAAAACGACACTTGGAGTTTTTGGTTTTAAACTTAGTCCAAAACATAAACTTTTCTCTCTACTAACTTTGATCAATCTCTTGATCCATGGCTTAAAGACATGTGATCTTTAAACTAAAACATCTCATGGTTTAAAAATGTGTCCTAAAGATGATCCAACCATCAAACTTTAAATCACATGGCTAAAATTTAACAAAACATAGATCTAACCCAAAAACATCAAATCTTAGGCCAAACTAAAATCCTCTTGCATAGAAAATCATATATTTAAAACTAATACTAAATATCTTCAAAATAATATCCTAACATGTATATAAGAGACTTAGGATCATCATATAAAAATATCAAAACCTTTGGAATAAGATTAAATAACGAAATATTCAAACTTTCACAAAACAAAAACTGTTTTTCCACTTCTAGTTTTTAAGTTTCTAAAGCTAAGAAAATCTATCATTAAAAGCTTTATTCATGCAAAAAAACCTCAATAAACATTCTTAAACACTCCATAAAATTTTTGGACCAATGTATGTCCATTTGCTTGGTCAAAAATTTCAAAACATATCATACTCTCCGGTTTTACGCCTAGAATGACCTTTCCATAGTTAAAGATACTTTTGACTGATCAAATGAGCATATAATGAGACTAATAAGATATCCATTGAAACTAGACTCAAGTATAACAACTTTTATGAATGAGTAATTGTGAGAAAATACTTACAAAGGGTCGAAAATGGCCACCCAAAAATACCCAGAAATCTGTCCGAGAGAGCTCTTTTGGGTTTCTTTCCAAGAACGGAGGAAAGAAGTGATAAAAATGAGAGAATTGTGTCTTGCATGACTTTAGACTCCTGGAGGGTGAAGTTATGGGCTTGAAAGACCCTTTATTAGAGTTGCCTATGTGACATAAAGTGGAGAGTAATGAAGGCAAAGGATTGCCTACAACAGTTGTGAGAGATGGAGGTTGATGGAGTGGATTTCTCCTTCATATCAAGGCACTATTGAGTGCAGCCAATGGCAGTGGATGGTCTGCCATGTGGGGGAGGAAACTTCTTCAAGAAGCTTTGCCAAGGTGGCCAATTTCGTGGGCCTTGGTGGGCCCCAACCAAGTAGGCTTCAATTTGGGGTTTAAAGGGGGTTTGGTTAGGGTTTGAGATGCTATCAAGCCCAAAACAAATTTTTCTTGGCCCAATCAAATTTTTAAGGTTTAAAAGGTTGGATAATGATTTCATAACAATGATTTGATTAATTAATTGCATGTGGAAGTGATTTAATCAAGTGATTAAACACAATGCTAGAAATAGGGTTATAAAGGGTTTGGAGGCCAACTTTAGGGTTTGGGAAACTGTTTAGGGTTTCGGTTTCAACCAAACTTTTGGGGTTTCAATTGGATTCTAACCATTTAGGTTTTGCTAGGATTGAAATCTTCTTTGGTCTGTCACAATTTGGTTGAACAGATGAAACAAAGTTTTGCTTAGGTGGTATAATCTCACACCTTAATTTCCTTCACAAATCTATCTAATGGCTTCTCTTTGTGCCAAGTGTCTAATACCATTCACTATGTATGGCTAAGATCTTGTCAAGTGTCCAAATAAAACTTCTCTAACCTAATTTGGACATTCCACATTGTAATTTTGAAAACACTGCACTAGGTGCGCTTATCGAGGTTACTATTCACTCCAAAAAAATGCATAAAAACTTAGTATTGAAAAAATTTAAATATTCATATTAACCTATAGTGAAAATCGTTTACCGAAATTCAACCCTGAAGTGCCCTTAAAAATAATTTCACAATTTCGAACAGTCGTTTTGTTCGAAATTATGAAAATGAGTTATTGCGCCATAAAATCCTAAATAATCAATGAGTCTAATGGGGTAGACCATAACGCATTCTGACACTTCTAATTACCTCAAATAATTAAACTCATATTCCTAGAACCATAGTGAGTGATAACACTAACCATGTTGACAGATTAAAACCTGAGCAATTGGTCAATTCGTAAAAACTTATGGGGTTTTCACGATGTTCCTAAAGTCAATAGAAATTCTATTAGTGAATTTCAGTAGATTGTTACAACTGACGTGCCTTGCTTCAACTGATGTGCCTTACTTCTTCGAATGATAACCGCATAGTTGCCCATTGTAGTGACATTGAGTCTGCGGGATCTCACGATCACCGAGAACTTTGGTGAAATGTTTCCATGTCTACAACTTTTTTTTACTAGGCCGTGTTGGTGGATCGACCTCAACATTCATCAACTCCTCCTCCTCATTAAACATATCAATGTCTTCTAGATATATTGGAATCCAACTACTTGCACATGAGGTAGTTGCTCTAGATGGGGGTCTACGATCTGAAGTACTTGTTGGTGATGCCAACGAATGTGCGTCATCCTCTTGTGGAGAATTGCAACGAGATGGTGTAGCATCCATAATTTGAGCAAATAAACAACTAACAAACAACCATCATTTAACATGTTATGAAAATTATCTATAAATTGGAAACATAATAAAAAGAAAAAACATATGTATCTAGTAGTGTTTGTGATTTTAAAAATAAATAAAACACAAAAAAAAGAACATCCACTCTAGTCACACTTGAGCGAAGGCTCGATCAAACAATCTGTGTGATGTTTGCTTGAGTCACACTCAAGTGAAAACTTGATTGAACAATCTGTGTGATATCGCTCGAGCCACACTTGAGTGAAGGCTCGATCGAACGAATCTGTGTGACGTTCACTCGAGTGATACTCGAGCAAATATCTCTTGGGACAAAAACACCCAATTTTTCCAAAATCTAAATCCCATAATTCTTAAATTTAACAGCCTAAAAACTGAAATCATTAAAATGAACAACAAATCATACACATTTCACAAAGAAAGGAGGAGGATTATTCGATCCTTGACATTTCACAAATCACATTTCATATTTGTATAATTTGAGGAGGAATAACAAATCTATTGGAGGAGGAACAACAAATCATTTTCACAATTTGTGATGAACTCCGGAAGGTGGTTCGCTGTAGCCTCAGGTGACGGTAGACGGTGGGGGAGGTGAACTCGTGTGGAGACAAAGGGAGACTAGGGACTGTTGTGCGAAAGTGAGAGGGAAGAAGGGGGTCCTACGTTTTGAACCCTTTTCTTCAGGAAATGATGTCGTTCCACTTCAAGCGGAATGACGTCGTTTAGTTACCTAACCAAAACGTCTCCTGCTTGAGTGAAACGATGTCGTTCCTCTTAAAATGAAACGATATCGTTCCTCTTAAAGTGGAACGACGTCATTTTGATCATGTGTTTTTTTTTTAAATATTGGAATTCGGAATAACTCCGACTCCGACTCCAAATTCCGCCAACTCCGACTCTATCGAAGTCAAAACCTTGTCGAAATTTGGCCGGAGTCTAAATCTCAAAAATTTTGCCCACCCCTATAGAAAACAAAACATGGAACAAACATTAGAAAAAGAAATGTGAAATTTAGAACTTTAAAACTGAAAATTGTGTTTTAGTTTTATTGAAAACCAAAAATACATGAGTTAATTTTGATTAATGGATGGGTAGGATGATGAATCCATGTTTGTTTTTAAATACAAAATAAATATTTGAGGAAACAAATTAAAAATCGTGTTTGATTGGTTATTCTTCTAAAATCTATTTTTTAATTATTCTTCAATAATCAATACAGCTCGGCAATATATACTTTTTATGGAAAAATTAAAAATTAGAAGGTACAATAGCAGGAATGAGATACTCCTACAAACATCTCAAACTAAATAAAACAACATATATATGAAAAACACTATTTATCATCCCTACACATCACATACCACACTATTTATTTATTAATTTATTTCTTACTAAATATGTTATATATAGATGATGAGTAGAATAATTCAATTAGTTTAAGAAGAATAAAAAAAAATTTAAAAAAAAAATGTGGTATGTGGTGTGTAGGGATGATGAGTAACAAAACTCTCTCTCTATCTATATATATATACTAGGTCGGGAGCAACGTGCAAAGCACATTGCCTAGTTGAGTGAAACAATTTTTTTTTTTTTTTTACAAGAATAATATGGTTAAAATAATTTAATGATTGAAAAATAAATAAATTTTAGCAAATATAGAAATAAAAACTATAATAATTAGAAAGAAGGGACCAATAGATCAATACTGCCATTTTCAGAATTGACGGAGACATAAGAAATGAAAAATCACTTTTATCCCTTATCACATAATATCTTATCGTTCATAGGTCATATATATACATGTGTGAAATTATTTATTGTAGATTATCTGGGTGAGTCTCTTAATTAAATCGTATTAGATATTTCTTAAAACTGGATAATGATCAACAAATATTATAATCCTCAAATGTCGTAATCTTTTTATCATCTTATGATTTATGATATGATATTTTATAATTATATGTAAATCATTTATTATATTTTATTTATAAATCTATTATTAAATTTGGCAATGAATAAATTTTTTTTTTATATACAATTATATATATATTGAATTTAATTTCAGAGTTGGTGATCATTGCAGTACATGGGAATTGAAATAATATAATATAATGGTTAAAAGGTAGAAAATATTATTGCATGAAAGTCTAATAGTGATATTCACGTTCTATTAGTAATCCATTTCCATTTCCCTTTCCCTCCCAATAATATATCCTTTTATTATTATTATTATTATTAATGGGTTCTCTCTTGCTCAGTCCCACCACAGACAACATCCAACCCTTCCCTTTCCCTCCCAATAAATTTTACCATTTTTAAAGTCTTTGTTATTGAAGATCTCAAATCATGACAATATCCAATATTGCAGAGCTTGGCCAAGCATCGAGATTTTCGTTTGGACGGACCTGCGACTTGGGGGAACCAAAAAATAAAAAACTCATGCTCGGCTATGTCTTTTGGCCAGACAAATGAAATAAAGAAAAAGAAACGCACGCGGACCTACACGAAGAAAAGGAAGAAAACGTATGGCTTGGTTCTTCCCTGGGTACATTTAATTATGTTGGTTATTCCTATTCCGTTTATCTTTTAAGAAACTCAGATAAAGAAGAATTAAATTTCACAAATGTTTTCTTTTAAGAAGCTATTCATATCACAGATCTACCAGTCTCAATTCTTATCTTAAATAATTGTACCCATCAATTTGTTCATCCATTATAAAACAAAACGATCATAATTTAAAATATTATCATTTGGCAATTAAGTGTAATTTAACACAGCCTTAGGAGTCTATCGGTGGTGGTTGACCACCCCCATGGGATCAGAGTTTCGACTAAATTACCAAACTTTCATATATAACAACCATATGGATATACATATGAGAGACGTTAAAATCAATTCCACCAAATTTGGATCATAATATAGGTAAATACCCCCCATCTAAGCTGCCTAAAACCACTATACATAAAACGTAAACATATTTTTACAATTCATTCATTTACATGCAGGGAAGTTAAGGAGAAAAAGAAGGTTTTGTTTGATTCTCGGGAAAGTAAAGGAATAACACTTGAAGAATAGCTCAATGATCAAAACACCTTGAGAATGTAAAATACATGAGTTTCCTCCTTTTTACGTCCGTTTCAATGACCGAAACAGAGAGCGAAAATATAAAGATGCACATATTAAAATATCAATACATGAATCTCCAATTATTAAGTCCAAGATTTGGCAAAAACAGATCCCCACCTCCACTTCGCCGAACTTAAATTGAACTATACAAATAGTTGAACCCAACTTTACCTCTTTTTTTCTTTAATCCAAAACAACCAGCGTAAATGACCAATTTTTTTTAAAAAAATATTGCTAGGGAAAAAAAAAAAAAAAGGAAAAGAAAAAAACTACAAATTAGACTTTCTTTTCATTTCCCACGTTTTCTCAACATCTAAACAGAAACTGAAATAATGAGGCACAGAGACAGACAAAGAGGTCACATGTTGAATACAGGTGGGAGGGAAGTAGATCTCCACGGCAAGAATTTCCACATTCTTTGCCATTTTTGCTCGTTGCTTTCCTTCTCACTTGGAAATTCAGATTCCGAACAACGATTTCATTTCTCTCCCTCGCAGGGTAGCTCCTGGTTCGCGACAAAGATGGGTTAAGAGAGAGAAAAAATGAAATCTATTAGAGATTCTCAGAGAGAAGCTGTGGTGATGCTCAGATGTAGGTGCTCAGATGTCTATAAAAGATAAACTGGCGCGCAACCGGCGTTGCCCCTTCTTCCTTTTCCTTCTTTTTCTTTCCTCTGCCTTTTCCTTCGCCGAGCACTGAGAAAATGGGTAAAATATAAAAACTAAATAGTTGTAAGAATGCTTTACCTTACCCATAAAAGTAGCAAACGCAGAACAAAACTCCTTTCATTTGCTGCAGTTGTCAAAACCAGTCACAACCTTGGCCTCAATCATAGCTCCGAGGTTGTCAAAACCAGTCAGATCTGGAGCCTGGCGAAACTGAAGATGCAGTCGATCAACACAAATCGAACACCACAAACCTGAAGATGAAAACATGCACATCAAACAAGCAAAAAAAAAAAAAATCAGCTTCAACGAAATGAAAGGAAAAAAAAAAACTCTAGCTTGTCAAAACCAGTCAGATCTAGACGCCCACGAAACTGAAGATGTAGTCGATCAACACAAATCGAACACCACAAACCTGAAGATGAAAACATGCACATCAGACAAGCATGAACATCAAACTGAAAACAGGCACGTACAATAAAATCATGCTAATAATCCCCATCTTGATGCCGTGTTTGGCTTCTGAGAAAAAAAAAATTAAGAGTTTTGAAATTTGAAACCCAGATCTCTATGGGATGAGGGAGGTTGCATCTGGTGGCTGGAGGGGACGCACGGCGTCGCTAGGGCTGCCGTGCTCCGTGGCTGCTGATGGTGGCAAGGGCCGTGAGGTGGAGAGAGAGAGAGAGAAGAGAGGACGTTAGGTTCAAGATTGAGAGAGAACTCAAAGGAGAAAGGGAATCGAGAATGAGAGAAAGAGTGATATGCACTCAGTAATAATAAAACAAAGGGAAATAGTAGTAAATAAAAAAAAATCACAAAATCTGACACAACTAAAATTATCTCTTCCCTATCACTGACTATTGACCCACGAAAGAAAAGTCTTTTTCTGGGTCTTTTCCCTCAACTTGTCATCTATAGTTTTTTTTATCTTTTATCTTTCATTCTTTTTAGGTGTTATGTCAGAGATGGATGAGTTGATTGATAAAAGTGAAGGATAAAAAGGTAAAAATATGAATAAAACAAAATTAACTGAAGGATAAAAAGGGTAAACAAATAAAATAAAGAGACAAAATTGTAAAACTACGAACAGAAGGTACTATTCTCAGACTGCGGTAGCAATTAACGTTGATTTCACGGGAAGGTAACGGAAAACAAGAATTTTCGTTTGGTGGTGTCAAATAGGCACTTATATAATAGAATATATATATATATATATATATATATATATATATAAAATAAAGAGTCCAGCTACTTAGAAGTCTTACCCCACAAACCACTTAAGTGGGGCGCCAGCGTGGTTACGTTTTTTTAAAACTCCACAAAACACAGCAGCTTTCCCCCGTACCACTCTCCCCCACAGAACGCCTTCTCTCATATGCTCATCCACAGTCTATTTACATTGACTTTCGAAATGGTTTTCTAACTGCACTAGACTCAACCATTGCATTCTTTAAACTGAACAATCTAAAGAATGGGAAAAACATGTGTAGAGAGAGAGAGAGAGAGAGAGCACATTTGAATAGTATGTAAGGAAGAACCTATTTGGAAGGAGCTAAGATTGGATTCTCCAACGTCAAAATTAGAAGGGAACTTCGGTTTGAATGATATACTTCCATTTTCTTCACAACGGGGCGGCCGGGGAGAGGGGGGGTGGGGAGCTGTGCACGGGGGGAAGTGTTTGGAAGTGCCATTGATGCTGGAAAAATGGTAGCAACAGAAGGAAAGGAAGAAGATCGTCTCTTCTTGCCAAACAAGCACCCAAGTTGGCTTTGTAAAATGGCCAAACAAAAATAAAGAGAAATACCAAGAGAGAACTACAAGGGGTTGGGGGGGGGGGGGGGGGGGGGGGGGGGGGGGGGGGGGAGAGTTAGTTTTTGACAATGAAATAGACAAGAGAGAATCGTGTGGGGGAGAGAGAGAACCATAAGGGATGAGGGGGAATGTGGCTTCTAAGAGTGAAAGAGACAAGAGAGAAGCATGGGGAGAGAGAGAGAGAGAGAGAGAGAGAGAGAGAGAGAGAGAGAGAGGCAACAAGGGGAGGGGTGAACCGTGATTTGGCACTCCCAGACCAAGTGTGTAGTGTGCTATCGGTGAACCGACCTCCAAATAGATTTTTTTTAGGAGATAGAATATAATATTTCATTATTTCTTATTTCATGCTTTCTAGAGTCATATCCAAGAAAAGGCCATCATGAAGGCAGTATTTTCGGCTAATGGATTCTCCTTCAGCCAACAAAATCGGGTGCGCATTGCAACTGCCCATATTTTAAACAATCGTTGAAGATCTCATCTCTCACATTAATGGATAATAAATTATATGAAAGTAACACCTAGGAAAAAAAGTATAAATCTTTTGGAAAAAGAATAATAGAATCCTAGGTGGCAGAATATGGTGGCATGTGGAAGCCATGCATTGGTCAAAATATGACAGTTTTTGGAGGGGAGATGGAGCTAGACACCAAGAGATTTTCTGTGGGGCGTGTGTATGACGGATGGTGGTAGTTGGGTGCAGAAATGCCGCTGAATGCCATGGAGATTAAGGCATTAAAAAAATAGAAAAACAACATAACAAGGCCGAAGAGCCAATTGATGGCCAACTAGAAGTGTTTAGCGACAAAAGGAGGCTCATATATGAGATGAGTCGGCAGTGTGTGGCTGTCACATGTTGGGTAGTAGGGAAGACTATGTCATGGGGGGTCAAATATGTGGCGGCGCTCCCAATGGTGGGAATGACGTGGTGAGTTTGTGGATCAAAAGCTCTATATCTAACTTTTAATGGCTTGACAAAAAGAAAAAAAAGGAGAAAAAAATAGAAAAAAATGAAGGGATGTGGGGAGAAGAGTGACTTTAAATGAAGAGAAAGGGTGGAAGCGACACCAAAGTTTGATCGATAGAGAAGGGACGGGATGTTTGGTTGGAAATTGGTGTGGATTGGAGAAGCGAGACGATGGATATAAAGAAAGAAACCCTCCCTCTAGTTTGATATCATGTTCAAAATAGTTTCCTCATACCTTGTAATATTTATTAATTTTTGTTTGAGTCTTAAGAGAATTAATAATATTCATATTCGAAAATTAGGATCTAATATATGCCAAATTATATGAGAGTAATTCAAGAACCATCGGGCATGCAGATATCCTTAATAGTAAGCTTTGAAACTTTGAACTGATCCCATTACTTGCTTCATATGGGAAGTTAAGGCTTTCATAATGGCCTTGTCAAGTTATTACTCGGCAATATTTTCAAGATATTGAACATTTAGATGCGAACATAGCATCAAAACACAGTCGTTTAAAAAGTGAACCTGGCGTCATAACACAATTGATTTGATGTCATTAATCACTAACCTAATATAGGTAGCTAAGTGATCCATGGCTGTGATCCCCCGCCTTCATTAAAATTGACATATCTAACAAAAACTTGATCTGATGACTTTGCATCTAAAGTGCTCTCTATATCTAATTATGACAACATTTAATCCATTTTCAATGATTACAATTTCTTAATAATTTTTTGAGTTAAATTTTTTTTTTTAAAAAGTAAAATGATTTATATAAGTCCTAATGTACAAACTTAGGGCGAGTCGCTTTCAAAAATGGGTTCACTAGTAAAAACTTACTTTTTCTAGGGACTCACTCTATTGAGACTAAGGGTGCTAGTTGTCTTGTATGGGTGGGGGGAGGTGGGTAGTACCCTCCAGGGGTGCTAGTTGTCTTGTATGGGTGGGGGGAGGTGGGTAGTACCCTCCCCCACTCTCGCATCCACGTGGTTGGGGGATGGTCATTTTCCACCTCGCCTGAGCCATTCTTTGTTTGCTCTCGTCGAACAGGCAAGCAACTTTGTCAACCCACCGCTCGAACTCTGTCCATCCAAACCCCCAATATATAAATCCACATATTCCACACAAATCAAACCCTAAATCTTCATATTCACACAAAAAATCTTTACATTTAAATCCCAAATCGTAGATCAAACGTCAAATACATGGATCCAACCACAAATAATAAAAAAAAAAATTCAGATTTACCTTGCAGACCATCTTACCCACATCCATAGGACTGTGGGACTTGTAGAGACTGATGGCCAACTGTGGCTATGGGTCACAACTTGACCAATCCACCGTGGGTCTTTGAAGACCCACAACGCTACCCATGACCAAGTTGTGACCATAGGTTGTAGAGAGCCACGACTAGGTCTCTCGGCCTTAACTAGCTCGAGTGACCCACAACCATGGTCATGGGTTTACAAGAAGAAAGCTAGAAGAATATGAGAAGAAGGCAGAGGAAGAGAGGGAGAAATATAAAAAAATAATTTAACTTTCTCAAATCTCAAAACAAAAATAAAATTAAAAAAATTATATTCTAACAATATTTTAATTTTATAATATTTTTATTCAATTTTTTTCTCTCATTTCCCAAAACTTCATAAAACATATCTAATTCAAATCATTTCACTACAATTTACAAACTATTTCATTATTATTAACAAATTCTTCATCTCATCTCATTGCGACATCCAACACCCAAACGAGGCCTAAGAAGATTGATTGATAAAAGAGACGGAGAAGAAAATGAAGGTTGAACTGTAGAGAAAAAATAGGAGAAAAAATCTAGGGAGCAGCCACATCACACCCTACTTGGCCTAGCAAAATGACTAATTTGTCCCTACAACAAAAAGCAAATTCCTCTCTTAGATTTCACCAGTTTGAAGTTCGGTCTTCACCCTCCACCCGCATAGTCATCCTCTCCCCCACCCCCACCTCCACCCCGCGTCGCCATTCTCTCCCCCACCCCCACGTTGCGCATCTAGGCCAAATGGGAGGCATGGCTATGCATGAAGGGCTGAGGGAGGTGTGGTGGAGCTGGTAGTGGAGAGGGGGAAGCGTCATAGTGGTTGGAGGGTAGTGGATCTAGGCCAAATGGGTGGAGAAACCCATGAGAGAGTGAAGGCTGCGTGAGGGGCAGATTAGGGCTATGAGTGGCTGGGGTAGGTCAATGGTGGCCAGGGGAGGCTCGAGGTGGCAGCTAGAAGTCGTGGGTGGCAGTGTACGACGGGCTAAGGTGGAGAACCCGTGTATGGGTGAAACCCATTTTGGGAAAGAGAGGGGGAGGGCTGCCGTGCAATGGAAGCTCGACGGTGGCTAGGGGGAGGTTAAGGGCTTGGTGGTACTCAACAGTGGGTTAGAGACTGACGACGGTGGTGGTAGCAGCTGCGAGAGGGAGAAATAGTGGAGGAGAACCCATTTCGGGTTAAGAGAGGGGGTTGCACGTGGGGGCTGCTGTGGAGGCTTGAAGCTGGTTGGAGGTGGTCGGTGTGAGGGGGAGCCGATGGTGGTGGCTGGTGGCACACGACGGGGCCGGGTGAGCTGAGAGAGGGAATCGAGTAGGGGGTGGGGGTGCTGCCCACGTGAGTGTAGATGACGTTTTGTTAAAAAGAACATTATAAGATGACACGTAAGGCGTGCTACAGATTAGCCACTAGAAGTGAATAGTGGCTGATTTGTAGTAAAACTCAAAATAGGAATGGGCTTGTAGGGCTATATATATATATATATATATATATATATATATATATAGTGAATAAATAAGTGGCGATATAGGTGAACAGTAAAATTTTCGTCCTCCATGCATCCCATCTGTTTTTTGGGTGTTTTGTCTTTTCTATCATTTTATATTTTTCTTTTGTGTCCGTTTACATAGGGATGGTTTGATCTTTTTAATGTAGTGGTGTCAGAGGGGCTGCAAGTTCTGCTTTTTTTTTTTTTTTTTCCTTCTGCCTTTTTATTTGCCTTCCATCTTCTCTCTCTTTCTTTTATCTTCTCTTCTTCACATTTTCTTCATCTCTCTCTCTTTTCTCTTTTCTTTCGCTTTCTCTCAGTTTTTTTGTTGGCCGTTTCTCTTCGCCTTCTCTCTTCTCTTTGTGTTTTAACTTCTGTTGGTGTTTCTTCAGGTTTGTTCTCTACAAGGTTGAGATTTTTTTTTTTTGTTTACATGTTTTGGGTTGTTTTGTGTTTTCGTTTGGGCTGTTCTATGGGTTTTTTTTCCTCCTGCTGTTGGTTTGCATTTTTGGTCACATTTTTACTTCTGTTGGTGTCTCTTCAGGTTTGTTCTCTGCAAGATTGTGATTTTTTTTTTCGTTTACATGTTTTGGATTATTCTGTGTTTTTGTCCGGGCTGTTTTGTGGGTTTTTTTCCTCCTGTTGTTGGTTCGCATTTTTTGTCTCATTTTTGGTGAATATATATATATATATATATATATATATATTATGGGTTTGTATGATTTGAGTTTGTATATATATATATATATATATATATATTTTTTTTTTTTTTGTATTTTTTGTCATTTGTTTTGCAAGGTTTTCTTGATTGTGTATTTTTTTGGATTATTTTTGAGAATGTGTATTTTTTTTTATGGGTTTCTATGAGTCTTTTATGCTTTATGGGTTTGCATGTTGTAAATTTTTTGTAAAAAATTATATCTTTCTCGCAGTCTGTTGGTGTCTCTTCAGGTTTGTTCTCTGCAAGGTTGGGAATTTTTTTTTTGTTTACAAGTTCTGGATTGTCCTGTGTTTTTGTTTGGGTTGTTATGTGGGTTTTTTTTCCTCCTGCTGTTGGTTCACATTTTTTGTCGCATTTTTGGTAAAAAATATATTTTTTATGGTTTTGTATGATCTGAGTTTGTATTTTTTTTTTTTTTGTATTTTTTGTCAATTTTTTTTTTTTTGCACGGTCTTGTTGGTTGTGTATTTTTTTGTATTGTTTTTGAGAATGTGTCTTTTTTTCATGAGTTTCCATCAGTTTTTGTGTTTTATGGGTTTGTATGTTGTGGATTTTTTGTAAAAAATTATATCTTTCTTCCTGGTTTTAACTTTTTTGCGTTGGGTTTTTTTCTCATGCAGTTTTGTTCACTTTCTATCTTCAGATTTGTGTATTTTTTTTGAATTTTTTTGAGAATGTGTATTTTTTTAAGGGTTTCCATGAGATTTTTATATTTTATGGGTTTGCATGTTGTGGAGTTTTTGTATTATTTGTAAAAAATTATATCTTTCTCATGGGTTTTAGCTTTTTCGCGTTGGAATCTTTTATCATGCAGTTAGACATTTTTTCGTGTGTTTTGTATGTTTGTTGGTATGTTTTGAGTTTTCGAGTCATCGGGTTTTTGTATTTTTTTGTTCTGGGTTTACGTCTTCTCGATTTTCTATACTTTTTGTGTGAAAAGATACATTTTTTGTGCTATTTCTGGGTTTTTCAACTGGGTTGTGGCTTTTTTTTGCGTATGTTGTAAAGTTTGTATTTGTTCGTGTCATTATCTATGATTTATACATTTATGAGGAAATATCATTTTATTTATAATCTAGTGTTGTATCTTTTTTTGTAATGTAATGTTGGTTTTTTTTTTGGTATTTTTATAATCCAGTGTTGGTTTTTTTCTTATGCAGTTAAATATTTTTTTGTATATTGTAGGTTTGGATACTTTCAATTCTTTTCATTTTTTGCTAAAAAAATTTTTTTTTTTCTTGTTGTCTTTTTTATGCTGTTAAATGTTTGTTGGTCTTCGGATTTTTATATTTTTTTGGTTTTGGGTTTACCTTTTCTCGGTTTTATGTATTTTTTGTGTGAAAAGATAGATTTTTTGTGTCTTTTTTTTTTCAACTTAGTTATGGCTTTTTTATATAATCTTTATTATAATGCAGTATTGTCAAGTTTGTATTTAGTTGTATTATTATTTATGATCTATAGATTTGTAAGGAAATATAATTTTTCTTATTAACCAGTGTTGTATCTTTTCTTTCATAATGTAATGTTGGTCTTTGTTTTTGGTTCTGTGATTTACACATTCGATCTTGTATTTGCATTTTTGTTGTAAAGTTGGTTTTTGTTAGTATAGATAAAATGTTTTTTAATTCTATTCTATAAAGTTTGAGTTGTGTGAAGTTAATTTTTTCAGGTATAATGCAGTGTTGTATTTTTTGTTTTTATAATGCAATGTTGGCTATTTTGCTTTCATCTTCTTGTCAAGCTTATGTTTTGGTTGTATCGTTAATGATGTTTTTTCTGTTTTTTCTTTTCTTATGATTTAGGTTTTTTCGTGTGCAGTGTTGGGTTCTGTGATTTGCACATCTTTGGAAAATATAATGGTTTTTTGCGTTTGCGAATATTTTTTTAGCTGTTTGGTTTTTTTTTTCTAGGAATTTTTTTTGTTTGTTTGTTTTTTTTTTTTTTTTTTTGGTTTTTGGTTCTGTATTTTCACATGTAATCTTGTATTTATATTTTTGCTGTAAAGTTGGTTTTTGTTAGTATAGATAATTTTTTTTTTTAAATTTGTTCTATAGAGTTTGAGTTGTTTGAAGTTCATTTTTTAAGGTATAATGCATTGTTGTATTTTTTGATTTTATAATGCAGTGTTGGCTTTTTTGCTTTCATCTTCTTGTAAAGCTTGTGTTTTGGTTGTATCATTAGTGATTTTTTTTTTCTATTTTTTCTTTTCTTATGATTCAGTTTTTTTCATGTGCGGTGTTCGATAAACAGTTTTTTTTTTTTTTTTTTTTTTTTTTTTTTTCTGTTTGTTCTGTTATAGTGCAAGATTTTTTTTCTTTTAGGTTGGTATTTTTGAACTTGCTTAACGTGTATGAGTATGTAATTGCATAGATGTTGAAATTCTGATTTTGTGTTATTGCTCGATTCTATTATGGCATAATATTTAAAGAATGAAGCCATTGTCCAAATTTGTTGAAAAAAAGTATGTTTGATAGTTTCAAGTTTATAGTTTTGATAGTGCTATATATAAATTTGTTGAATGTCTGATTTGATGTTACTGCTTTGTTCTGTTATAGTGCAAGATTTTTTTCTTTCAGACTTTTTCCTTTCAGGTTAGTATTTTTGAACTTGCTCAATGTGTATGAGTATGTAATTGCATAGATTGTTTTATATTTGTGTTTTGTAATTTATTTGCATTATTTTATTATTCTTAATTGTGATAGTTTTGGTTTTCTTTTTGTACCAAATTTGGTTTCAAGGTTTTCTTCTTCCTTCTAGCTTTCTATTGTTCTGTTTGTATGGATGATGCACTTTGTTTTTGTGAAAAAAAAGTATATGGATTTTTATTCGGTTGTTCCATGTTCAATATGTTCGGCTGGGTTTACGTCTTCGTTTGTATATTTTTTTTGTATGTTTTAAGATTTGATATGTAAGATATATATTGAACAAATGTAAAATAAAAGCATTTTATAATATATTTTGTTTATTTTTGTTTTAGTATAGAAGATCAAACTTGTAAATTATTGTCTTATTGTCTTCTTTTGATGTTATGGTGACTAAGTGGTTTGGGTTTTTCGTTTTCGGCTTAAGTTTCTCAATTTGAGCTTTGATTTGAATACACATTCTAAAAAAAAAAACCCAGAACACGTTAACTTGAATTCCTGAGGAACTTAATAGAATGTGTTATGATTTTTCTACACAAATATTTCCTATTGGACTGTATCATGAATTTCGAAGATAAAATTTAGTCTCTAAAACAATGTTAACGATAACTTTTGATTTGCAAAATTCTTGTGCAGAATATTGATTTTTTCAAAAGGTAACTATAACTAGCTGTTGAGCATTTGTTGAAGTTGATGATGGTATATGACAACTAGCTGTAATAGTATTTGGTGAAATTACAGAAAAAGCATTGAGTTATTCAGCAATTCATTATATGAATCATATTGGCAAGGTAACATAATTATATTTTTAAAACTTTTTCAATTCAAATAAAAAAATTATAAATCAAAACATAATTTTTATAGTAATTTTTATTTTTTTGCCAGAGCATTTGCCTTAGAAAATATGGCTAAAGAAATCTCAGAAAAAGAATGAATAATCGAACTTTGTGCAGATATAGACCAGATGAACCAACAATACTATAAGAATTTAATATCTTATCAATTAATTTTACAAAAGAGAAAGAAATATGTTAATTACTATGGTTATAATATGAACTTTGCTTCTTGTTTAAAACTTAAATCAAACTACATTTTGTAGACTTATATATCAAACTTCTTTTGCATATATATTACTATGGTTGTTCATGCATATATTATTTGTTTTCTTCGACATTTTTTTTTTTTCGCAATTAGGTTATAACTTTTTTTTACAATATGATTTATAAATTTGTAAGAAAATATACTTTTTTTTTTTATAATGCAGTTGTGTTATTTTTATTTCTATCTACATATAGTTTATATATATAGTAGTAACGTTCAATGGACGTTTGCAATATAGTTTATTTCTATCTACATATGGTTTCCCTAATTTTATCTTTTTAAGTTTTTGTGGGTAGTCGGCCCAATAGCTTGGGGCCGGGTGCGAGATGCGTTAGGTACAGGGGCCTGCCCAGCAGGCCAGTGGCGCCATAAATTCGACTTTGGGGGCATATTGATCTATGCAATAACGGCGATGCTTGCATGTATGCTGTCTATGTGTATGTTATATACTTTCTTGTTTATAATTATAAAAAAGTACATTATAGACGCATATTTCTTCAATTTATAGCAAATATTTTTTTATCAACTCGATAGCTGGTGTTATTAAAATTTTTATTTCAAATAAAATAATAAATCACACTATATTTTTTTATTCATGTATTTTTCATTTAGTAAAAGATTGTTGGGATTTAGTAAAGAATATGCAAACATCTAAAGGTTTTTAAAAAAAGACACTTTAATTTTTTTTTAAATGAAAGACTTTTGAATTTTATAAAAAAAATATTTATGAACGCATATATATACATACTTGTATTTTTTTTAACTCATATCTTAAAGTTTTAAATTTTCGGTGGTATATTTTTGGATCTTTTACGTACGTATACTCATTTTTATATTTGGGATGCAAAAATCATTGACTTTAAGAAAATATAGAAACTATTTTTTTCATACTTTTAAGAAGACTCAATAATTTTAGATGGGTCAAAGAATATTTTTGAAAGAATATTTAAGAAGTTTTCAAATTTTTTGGGATTAATATTATTTTTTTTACTAAATTTTATTTAAATTTTGAATAATAATTTATTATAATTTTTCTTTGGAGGCCGGTAGTTCCGCCAATGCATCAGGCCAATCCAAGACTAGTCATTATTAGAAGAGAAAAATGTTATTTTGCCCGCTCAATTTGTCCCTCATTTTGACATCTTATGTATTTTAATTTTTTTTATTTAATAGTTAAAGAAGTAATTATTAGTGTATTAATTTTTTTTTTATATTTTTTAAAAATATTTTAAAATAATAAAAAAATATAAATAAAAAAATTGAAAAAGATAAAAGCCTAATTTAACCTAACAGTCAAATGGAGCGGTACTACTCCGGCCGCTCATTAGAAAAAGGTAGTTCTGAAGTGTCATTTTCCCTCAGTGATATTATTTGTATAGATGCATTCACATCAATCCTTGTCCAACTTGAAGGCATAATTGCTTGCCCAACTTGCGGCCATTATCCTTTTCTTACTGGATAATGTCTGCAAAATGATCGTACTTCACTTACTATATGCGTTGTTAAGTGGAATATTTACAGACGCAAATAATCAATTAACCCTCCAAATTCCATTGATAAGTTTGGATTGTAAACGAGCTAGGCAATGTCCAAGAGCAACTCTCTGGTCATAACATGCAAAGGTATATATATACATATAAGCCCTATAATATTTATCTTTTAATTGTGGAGTTGCAGATGATATACTGCATATGTATATATAGTTCAACCACTCAGTTTCTTTGATCTTTTCGCCATCTCAAGTCAGTACTCTCTCTCTCTCTCTGATCATACATATATACATATATTTCATGTCAATTGGTGGTGGTGCTGGCAGCGGTGGTGTGTTGGGGGATGGGGGAGCCGGTGAAGGTGGAAGAGATACAAGTAGAGCCACCAAAATCATGTGAAGTACGCGTCAAAACCCTGTATGCCAGTGTGTGTCACACCGACATCTTATTAACAAATGGCTTCCCAATCGTTAGTATTCTTTCTTCCTTGCTGATCAGTTCGTGTGTCCTGTTTGCAATATGTACTTTTTTCCTTTGGGATAGACGATTTGATATCATTCCTTGTTGATCTACAGCCTGCTTTCCCTCGAGTTTTAGGACATGAAGGTGTTGGGTAAACTTCTCTTCTCAACTCTCTTTAATTCTTTGAAATCTCTGCACTGTTTGAAGTTAGATGTTTTTGCTCCGGGGCTTCTTATAGTACTATCATGGAGACCAAACAGAGTCGGTCCCATTTTCGAGGTTGGATGCCTTATATCATGTGAAGTAAACTATGTGATTGCAGTGTAATAGAGAGTGTGGGTGAGGAAGTAACAGATCTCAAAGAAGGAGATCTTGTCATTCCAACCTTCATTGGGGAGTGCCAAGACTGTGAGAATTGTTTGTCAGGAAAAACCAACTTGTGCCTTAAATACCCAGTACCCTTCAGTGGGCTTATGCCTGATGGCACTTCAAGAATGTCTGCAAGAGGCGGCCAGGTGCTGTATCACTCCTTTTCTTGCTCTACGTGGTCTGAGTACATGGTTGTTGATGCTAATTACATCCTCAAGCTTGATCCAAGCATAATTGATCTGCCCCATGCTAGTTTTCTCTCATGTGGATTTTCAACTGGATTTGGGGCTGCTTGGAAGGAAGTTGGGGTTGACAAAGGATCGAGTGTTGCTGTTCTAGGTCTTGGTGCTGTTGGATTAGGGGTATGAATATGCCTTTAACTAGCTTTTATTCATGCTGATACTTGTGTTCCTATTGAATTTGTTTTTCCTGACTTGGAAATTGCAGGCAATAGAAGGGGCCAGAATGCAAGGGGCAGCAAAGATAATTGGCATTGACAAAAATGAGAGAAAAAAAACAAAGGGAGAAGCTTTTGGAATGACTGAATTTATAAACCCAGAAAGACATGGTCATAAAACTATTTCCGAGCTAGTTAAAGAATTAACAGGTGGAATGGGTGTGGATTATTGCTTTGAGTGCACAGGGGTTGCACCCTTGGTCAATGAAGCTCTCCAAGCAACAAAAATGGTACTTCTATCAACTCCTTATTACATTTTGCTCAGTAAAAAAGGTATGACCTCCTTTATTTATTAATAATTTGTAGTCTTTTGTTGATGGTGATAAGGGAAAAGGCCAAACAATAGTAATTGGAGAAGGAAATCATGCAACTGTGGAGATCAATTTCCTTTCCCTAGTGTTTGGTGGAAATTTGAAGGGTTCCATTTTTGGTGGGCTCAGAGTCAAAACTGACCTTCCTATTATAATCGACAAATGCAAAAATAAGGTGAATTATTATGAATAGAAGTACCATCTACACTTGCAAACGTACATTGTTTTCTATGTCCCTTATATGTCTGATTTTAGCATCCGATTGATATATATATAGCAGCATACATGCATCTTATTTGCAACTTTTAGCTAGACAATACAACAAAAATTGCCACCCATAAATCCAAATTTCCATTGTTACTTGACTCGAAGCATCTAATTTTGTATGATCCTCTCAATTCTTCAACTGAAATTGATAGTATCCATTCAGTTTAAAACGTACACGTCGTCTCATGAATCCGAATTGTTATTGCCACCTGGCTCATAGCATTGTCATCTAATTTTTTTTTTTTTTTTTTTTTTTCTAGAGAAGAGGATGGTACCCTAATTTTATTAAAAAAACCCTTATTTGTGGCTGAAAAAAATAGTTGTAACAAACCCGACACCTAGGGGCTTACATATAGACATAAACACGGCCAAACCTAGGCATCAAACCAATATAAACCGAAAACTAGTTTATACAAACCCAACTAAAAATTCTATTGTGCTCGAATATAAGGTAAACCCCATCTACCAGTATGTACAAGACCACGAAACCGACCCGGACCATAATTATCTCTAAAAAAATTTGAAGACACCCTGTAACACCCCGCTTTCAAAAAAGATATTTTAGAATTTTCAAGGAGCAGGTGTGCTACTACTAAACTTGAACTTAAAAACTTTTCTTTTTAATAACGCGCCAGGTGCGAAAGATTCCATAAATAAAATAAAATTTAATAAATACTTAAAATCCAAAATAGAGTCTCAGAAGCACTTATTAAAGAAAAAAAAATACGGAAGTCTCATGTGCTGATCAGAATAATTTATTTAAACCTTAAACCATAAAAATAATCATAGCATAATCTGTCTAGGTCTCTGCCTCGCCTCCCGGGGTCAAGTCTTGCAGTCCCATCCTCATAAATGTCATCACCTGTGGTGGTTTAAAAAATATAGAAACAAACTAAAATGAGTCGAATACTCAATAAGCAACACATCATACAGTAAACATAATAAACATAAGGTTTCTTGAAAAACGTGCATATTCATAAATACATATATAAATAACATGAACATGAACATGAACATTAACTTATTTTTCACTTATCATAGGCCGTTACCCACTGTTGACCCCCGTGAGTTAGGGTTAACGAATCTACGTAGATTCTGATTCCGCCCGTGGCTGCGGGTTATGGAATCCATACATAAGGAAGACATACTGGGTGCACTACCAGCATGCACGACCTGGCAATGCAATATGCCCATAACATAGGTACCGTCTTCATATCATAACATAGGCCGTTACATATCTTATCATAATCATACATGCATACTTGTCATTTCATAAATTTCAAAAGAAATCGCATACATACTTGTTCATATCATAGATTTCAAAAGAAATCACATACATACTTGTCATATCATATCATAGATTTCAAATGAAATCACATTCTTTCATAAATGTCGTGATACATGTTTCCTTACATAAATTCATGACTTTTCATAAATAATTTTATGCATAACTCTAACAGAAAATCATGACTTTTCATAAATAATTTTATGCATAACTCTCACATAAAATCATGCATGACTTTCCATAACTGCATAAATTATCACATAAGATCATCAATTTTCATAAACCTTCAAATAAAATCATGACTTTCATAAAATACTTTAATGCATAAATCTTCACATAAAATCATGATTTAGGTATGTAAAAAGGGGCTTCCAACGGAGGGCGTACATGCATAATATTTTTATAAAAGACATGCCGTTTACCGTACATACATGTAAGGGTATGATCATGCTACTTACTTTGCAGCGCTAATCCACTATTTTCGGCACGTAATCAATCACCTATACAATGAGCGTGTAATTTCCGTAAATATTCCAATTGAACACGTGTTAAAATATTTAACCTTGAAAAGCTAAAATTAACCTATTTTAATTCTTCAATACTTAAAATTCTCCTAATCCCTAAAATACCATCATTTCCCTAAACTCATTGACATATAAATGATATTCACTTACCCTAAATTTAATTCAATACAAGTCTATCTAAGAAACAAGTCTATCCCACTTAAGTAATATAATTGTCGCTCTAATAAAAATATTATCAAGCCCAAAATGATTTAGAACCCGAATATAGCCTAATAACATGCATGTTTATCTTCATGATAATTAAAAAATAACTCAATTCTAATTAAGATTCTAATACGCATGCTTAGGCTAATTACATTACAAACTAAACTCAAAAGGGCAAAATTGTGATTGTTACAAACTAGAACCTATTATTGGCATTTTGTTTGAAACGTAACCATGCAACTACGTAGACGGACACACAGCAGAGCTTACCGAGAGCTAGGCGTGAGGCTTTCGGGCTTGGTGGTGCTAAACAAGGAGCTGGGTGGTTCCTCGATAGCTCAAGGCTGGAGAGATAGAGAGAAACAGAAAGCTTGAGAGAGAGAGACCAAGTGATGAAAGAAAAAAGAAAATCTGAGAGGGATCAGAGAGAACCAGTGGGCACGTCGTGAGCTTACCGAAAGGGAGTGGTGGCTTAGGCTGGCGTGAGGTGCCCGGTGGCACTTCCTGTGCAGTGTGGTGAAGACATGTAGGGAGTTGGTGCCGTGGGGTGGTTGGGCTGTGGCTCACGGTGGGGAGAAAAAAAATCTCCTATTTTCGATGGTGAAAACAGAGCACCCTCTCTAAACATTTCGGTAGTTGGCGCCGTTTACGTGGGTTGCGGAAAGACTCTATTTTCTGTGTGGTGGTTGTTGCGTGGGGGAAAGCTGGTGGTTCTTGGTGTACTGCCGTGTGTGCGGTTGTGCGGTGGTTGGTTGTGTGTTTGGAGGTGGATAAAAAACTAGACTCTCTCGGTGACGGACTTGCGGGTTGAGTGGTTCTGTGTGGTGCACGTGAAGGCTTGGCTGAGCGACGGTGGTGGAGGGCAGCAGCGAGGGGCTTGCTATTTGCGTTGGCGTGGAGGGGATCTGAGTACGACGTGGGGAAGGAGGCGTGGGTTGTTGGGTTTGGTTTCGGCTTGAGGAAGAGGCTGGTTGATCACGCTGGAAATAATGGTTCGGACTGGACGTAATAAGCCTCTATATATAGACTAATGAAAACCCTAGTGAAGAAGAAGATGAAGCGTACGTGCATGAAAGTGGATTAGATTTCGTGCGTGTTTGAAATTTATAGAATAAAATCCAGTAGCTAGGAGTTTTAATATAAAGAGGAAATAAGAATAGTAATAGTGTTTGGACTCTAACACACGTGCTTGGAGTAAAAAATAAAATAAATAAATAAAAAATAAAATAATAATAATAATAATGAAGCCTTAACTCTAGGTTTTAAAAAAAAAAATCATCTGGTAATTCTCATATGGATTTTAACTCATTTATTGAGCAAAAAAAATTATCCGTAATTTATCCTTAAAAATATAGGATCGGGTCGTTACACACCCCCTAATACATTCCCTCGCCAAAAAATCTACCATTATATTCACTTCTCAAAAAACATTGATAGTAAAACCAATATTGTTTTACTGTGTCTCGTACATGTTTGCTTTAGCATCTTATATAGCAGCATGCATCTTATTTGAACTTCTTATTGTGTCATGTACGTTTTGTTTTGTACAAGGGACAGCACCATGTTCTATATAGTGTAAACTAATTACCATAATTAACCAACATTTATCAATCATGTTGAGTTCTCATAACTTTTTGAAATATTGTTATATTCTCTTCCACAGGAAATCCAACTTGATGAGCTTTTGACTCACGAAGTTAGATTGGAAGATATAGATACAGCATTTGAGCAATTGAAACAGCCTGATTGTGTGAAGGTTCTTATCAAGCTGTGTGATTGATCCTAGCCTTTGCTTGTACAAGGATTGCATAATATAAGTAAGATTTTCCTTTTTAATTGCAGGCAGCAATCAAGTTACAATAACATATTAGTTATGTTCATGGTCGATGTTGAAGGTTGAGTTATCACACACGCAAACTAATGATATTAACCCATATAGTCTTCAAATTTTATGAATAATGATAGACAACCATTTTCATAACTCTTTTCAATGAAGGAAAAAAGGGGTCAAGAAGAGACTTTATTACCCGTGTGAGGAGAAATGGCACCCAGATCACAAATGTAAGAGTCCTATCAATTAATACGTTTTGAAAGAGTTTGAGGCACAAAGTACTAGAGGAGAAGATACTTTCCCAACACTTTCAATTTCTGCAGTTTCAGACATGCATAAAGAAGATTAGGGATAGATTGGCAACTGAAGGGAGAAGTGAAGATCAGGTGTTTCATTTCTCAATATGCATAATCATGCATAAAGGATGCCGATCATGCATGTTCATCATGTTAATTGGCTTTAGAGAGTTTGAGAAAATATTCAAGTTTTTCTCAATATGCTGCATGTTGATCATGCTCAGGATATGAAAACACATGATGTTGATAAGAACTCTTCACTTCTATAATTAAGGATTGCCATGATCAACACATTATAGTCCTATAAGAAAAAAACATAATTTTATCACTAGTTATGTGAAAATTATATTAGAGGTTGTAAATGACATGAGCTTTAAGTCTTATGTACATCAATCTCATCAAATGCACTTAATGACATTAGTACATTCATCAAACAAATTATACAATTCGTCAATCTCAATCACCATGATGGCCTATTGGAATTCCCCTTCCTTGTGCCACCATGTTGCAGTAGTTTTTTTAATCAATCTCTATCTCCATTCTAGGTAAGTTTAGTTTGTTGCATAGTTTTAGTCCATCCAATAAAGCCTGAGCTTCTACCATCGTGCTAGTTCCATCCCCATAGGAGTGTGAGAAAGCTGCAATATATTCCACTTATTAGCTTTACTTATTAAGGGAAACTCTAGCCCATATGAGTGAGAGAGTATTAAGATATAGTATAAGCAATAAAATCTAGCTCTTCCCATTAGTTTAAACTTTTGAGACAAATGGTAGTTTTACATAGTATGAGAACAAAAGTTTTAAGTTTAAACTTTGACTCTACACTTCACTCTACTTAAACTTCTAGAATAAGTACTAGTTTTACATATAACACCTTCATCACCACTTGTTGTCAAAAGTACTTCTATGCCTCGTTTGGTTACACAGATGAAATGAGATGAAAATTGAAAGTTGAATAAAATATTGTTAGAATATAATTTTTTAATATAATTTTTGTTTTGAGATTTGAAAAAGTTGAATTATTTATTGTATCTTGTGTGAGAATTTAAGAAAGTTGTAATAATTAGATGAGATTTGATTGTTTGTGTAACTAAACAAGGCATTAGTCTGAACTTTCCAGCCTTTGGTTTTTGCCATTGCAACAGCTTTATCTTTGGAGTTTTGATCAAAGTCTTGAATTTGAATTTGGATGATTGTTTTGGTTGAGGTAGTGGAACAAAGTATTTTAATATCGATACATTTCAGTGAACCATTTTTGGATAGACGTTATATGTGTTTGTGTGAGTGTGTGTGTGTATAACAATAAATACAAAGATGCTATCAAGTTTCAGATTTCAATAAACATAGAATATAAGATACAAAGAGCTTTCTATCACACACACAGATCGAGAGTATAGTGGAGTGTGGAGGTGGTGAGTTGTGGCAAAGCGGACCGAGTGGTTGCTAGTTGGGTGGAACTAAAGGTGTCTACTTGTAATGGGTCACGAGCCTCACGACTGCAAGAATGGGGTATCTAAGAGAAGAGGGAAAAGAAGGGGTTATCACCAGTTGGAGAAAAAACTAGTCAAATTACTAGTTTATTTACATTTTCAAAAAATTTTAAAAAATCACATTCATAATAATTTTGGATTGAAACGCCAATTTTGACCAAGATATCGGAATTTGGTTGAATGAACCAAAATGTACCAAATAGCTGGGATTTTATTTGAAACGAAACATACCATCAAACTGTGTTGCTTATTTTTCCGGCATGGAATGTTAAGCCGTTCTGACCAGACGGGATGAACATCAAGGCTTAGGTTTTAAAGGGTGAGAGATCATGCCTAGCTATTTTAGTATATATGTATCAAAGCTTTTCAAAAACATTTCATGGGACTAGCAATGTTTTTAATAGTGGACCCCACTATTTTTCAAAAGGATTCTATAGCGCTTATATACTCCACGAATGTATCTAGCATTACTCTACAAACAAATATCACATTTAATAGTCATTTGCTATTGTTGTTGTTGCTATCTGTTGTCTTTGTTCTTGTAGTGATCAGTTGGTTTTAAATTTAAGAGTGATCCTTCAACACGCCTCCGCAATGGCGATAGCAATGGTGAGGGGAACATGTTGAGATTTGAACATAAGGTAGTAAAATCGAGAGGAAACAATTGGTTTGGTTAAAAATATTTGCAAGCTGGTCCTTTCTAGAAAAAGACTGAACTTGAATTGCCTTTTGAGCAACTTTGTTTCGTATAAAAAGATTATCAATCTCAATGTGTTTTGTACAAGCATGAAAGACTAAGTTGAAGGATAAGTATATGAGCTGTTGGGAAAAAAAGGCCATATTCACTAAGCAAGGACTGTAACCTGAGTAACTGAGTAGTAGCATTGGTAAGTGACTTGTATTCGATTTTTGCATTCAAGCAGGACACAATAGACTGCGTTTTGGGGTTCCATGAGAAACGATTGCTTCCAAGGAACACATAATAGCATCATCTATGTATCTTATGCAGTTAGCATATGAATAAGCAAAGAGCTAGATAAAGGAGCATCTGCAAATGTGAAGACCATGTGTAATAGTATGCTTCAAGTAATGGAGGACATGCTTGACAGAAGTCCAATAACCATTATGAGGATCTTGAAGGAACTGAGATACTTTATTGACAACAAATACTATGTTAGGTGGGTAAAAAAGAAGTATTGAAGGGCTTCCATGGTGTTGCGATAAATAGTTGCAAGATAAAGCTATTTTAGAAAGATTGCTAAGAGGACTCGAAGCAGCCATAGGTGAAATGATCAGTGTAAAATGTTGGCGCCTTAGAGGTAGTGAACATCCAAATGGCACCTTAGAGGTAGTGAAACCAAGTTTGAGCAGCCGTCCACTTAAGTGATGAAAACCAAGCCCTAGGGGCCTATTAAGGCCTCATAGGGCTTTCTTGAGAAGATACGAGACATTGGCATGCACGAAGCCTAGAAAAAGAAACCATGTAGAAAAACATTGCTGACATCAATTTGCTTCTGTGACCAGCCAACTGAAATGGCAAGATTAGAATTGTTCTAATTGTGATGAGCTTAATGATGGGACTATAGGCCTCAGCAGAATCTAACCCAGCTTGTTGAATAAATCATTTTACAAAGTTGCTTGCCTTGTACCACTCAACATTGCCATTGACTTTTCTTTTACTCCGAAATATTCATCTGCATCCTACAACATTCATAAAGGGTTGAGAGGGAACGTGTCCAAGTGCCATTTTTTAAGGGCCATTGAGCTCGCAACCATAGCATCATCCTGGACAACATGCTTAATTGTAGAGGAAATATAACATGTAGTTTCATCAGAGGAAGAATCAATTAAAATTGTTAAGGCATGTGGTAATGGGTATTCAATAGTGCCATTTGTGATGTGATGTTGGGAACAAGTCGTCATGTTGTGAGTGAGAGGTTGAGGTCGTGGTTAAGGAGATGGATCATGAAAAGGATTGGAGGTCATGTGAGAGCACTCTATGGCAAAAATAATAGGTACAGAAAGAACAAATGGGAGGGGAGGCTCAATAGGAGGAGCTAGTGTGGGAGAAGATGTAGGGAGTGTAATGGTCAAAGAACAAGACATATTGAAGTTTGAAATAGAAGTGGATGAGGACTGAGTTCTATTTGTTTGAAAAGGGAAAACAGGTTTATTGAAAATTACATGTCAAGCAACATAATCACAGCCAGATACAAGTCAAGACACATATCCAATATGGTTTATTGTACCTAAGGAAAACATGACTTGGATTTAAAGGATTATTTGTTGTAAGGTTTAAGATAGGGCTAACATCCACTGCAAAGGTCTTTAGGAATGTCATGTAGTCAAGTGGTTTTTGGAAAAGAAATTGATACTTGTGTTTGTTTAGATTAAATGACAGCATATTAATAATAAAAAAAAGCAGTATCAAATGCATCATCCCAGTGCTAAAGTTATTAACAATGCAAAGAAATAATCTTTTATTATTGAAAGATAGAAGAGGGGCAGTACCCCATACATCAAGAAAAAGAAGGTCCAGTGGACCTTTGGACATAGATGGTGATATATTAAAATGAGGATGATGTAGTTCACCTGGGTGACAAAAGGAACTAATTGAGGGAGTGTTATTGTTGAACTCTGGAAGTTTGAAAGAGGACAACACCGGAAGAACGATGTTGAATGCAGGATGACTTAAACGATGATGCCATTGTGAGATAGAAACACGTTCAGCAACACAAGCAACACTAGAAAAGTTTGAGGATAAAGGCTAAGGGTAGAGAGCACATTTTATTGGGCCTTACAACAGTAAATTCCTTATGTGAAAGTTCTTGACAATAAGAAAAGATGGATAAAACGCAATGACTGTGTGGTTTTAGCTAGTAAATTGATTAGTTGAAATAATTTTTTTTTTGAACGAGGCACATGTAATATATTGCACAAAAAAGGTTCAGGATGTAGAGGGAAGATGAGTTGAACCAAATAAATAATGTCCAAACATTGACCATTTCCAACTTGTATTTGATTTGGAGCATGGCATTTTTCAGCTTGCACATTAGTTTGGCTAAGTCATTTTTTAGGTGATTGGTGGAACCAATGTTAGGGTATCAATTGAGATCAGGTGTTTGAGATTAAACAGTATAGTAGGCAGATGGAGGTTGATTCTAACATTGGAAGCCGTGGTCACATCAATGATACCACTTTGTTGTAGTATGTCCAAGATTAAGGCAAACCTGATAGGTGGGACGATTTAAAGGTGGAAATTGAGATGGAGAATTGTTGGTTTTTGTTTGTAGGGTTCTTGTGATGAGCCATATCGACACTGGATTGATACAGATCAGCAGAAAAAGTGTGTTCAAGGTGTTGCTTATGAGTAAATAGATGACCATGGAGTTCATTAACACATATGAGATCTATTTGAGTTGTGATAGAGGTGGTTAAAGACTCATAGTTAGAGCCAAGATTTGCCAAGATGTAGGAAAAAAGCTTTCAATCTTTGAGAGGTTCATCAATGGCAGCTAATGTATGTGCCTATATTTGAGCTTTGTGGAAGTAGTCAGCAATAGATAGGGAGCCTTTCTTCAGAGTTGCAAGATGAAGGCGGGAAATGACCTCAGGGCTTTGGATTGAGAAGAAAAAAATATTTCCAAAGCGGGCCAAACCTCACAAGAGGTTTGAAGACAAAAAAACATAACCAAGAACTTCTTTAATCAATGTAGAGGACATGACACTCGATATCAGTTTGTCCTATTGAAACCGGGCGGTATAGACAAGATTGGTCATGAGGCTGTCAAAGTCGTTAATGGTAAAGGTGTTGGGTTGAAACGAGAAGAGCAAGCAGAGTGCCATTAATATAGCCAAAAAGTTGTCGACCTTGAAATTATGGAACCAAATGAGTGCGTGATAAGAGGTAATTGGTGTGGGTCAATTTGACATGGATAGTGTGGTTGAGATTAGGTAGGGAAGAGGTGGAGGATTGGACGGATGATTGTGATTGAGTGATAGATGATTGCTAGGAAGCCAAGAGGGAGTGTTAAGGAAGGAAATCAAAATGATAGATCAAATGCAGCCACTGTATATCAATTATCATTCAAGTCTCCAGGATATTAGCACCACCATATTAGCATATTGATCTCTTGTAATGGATTGTAGTTTAATGTTGATTTGTTACCTTATATAGAGGAAGTTACTTTGTATGGTTTATCTACATCTTTAGTATATATACATGTACAAAACATGAAATGATATGAGGAAAATTTTTTCTCGCAATCCTAAGTTCTTTCACAGTATCAAGAGCCCCACGGGTTTACACCTATTGTTATGGCCAATTCTAGTTCTACTACAATCATGTTTTCCTTTCCCAACATCACACAGTTAGTTAGTTTCTGTCAAACTAGACAGCTCAAATTACTTGTTATGAGTGTCACAGTTTCTTTCAGTCTTAAGGAGTCATGATTTTTTGGGTATTGTTGATGGCACTGAGCCATGCCCTCCACGACACCTACCTGATTCCCAAACTCTAAATCCAGATTACATCATTGGGAACAAGAAAGATTAGTATCTACTAATCTGGATTAATGCCACGCTTACTGAAGCTGTACTTTCAATTGTGTATGGTCTTAACACTTCCAAACAAGTGTGGCAGTCTTTAGTAGCCAGATTTTCATTACAATTTCGTTCAAGAGTTGCACATCTCAAAAGGCAATTACAGAGTCTTCGCCAAGACTCCAAGTCCTGCCAAGAATTTCTTTCCTTGGCCAAGACATTGATAGTTCAATTAGCAACTGTGGGAAAATAAGTTGATGATGAGGATCTCATCTCATACATCACCAGTGGACTCAGCCCCTCTTATACCTCATTTGTGATTGCTTTTAATTTTGCTACTCGAAATACCCCTATGACTTTTGAAGACTTCCAAGTAGAATTGTTAAACCATGAATTGCTACTAGCTGCACAGACATCCTATACTGAAGCTGTGAGTTTTGCTCTTTACTCTCAATATCATAACAATCAACCTCCCCATTCCAAATCTAAATAATCTGGCCCATCTCAAAAATATCAACAAAAAGCAGTCCAGTCCACATGTGAACTTTAAGCCCACCAACTCCTATTCCACATCTAAACAAGTTCCATGTCAAATCTATGTGAGAACAAATCACGAAGTTTTGGATTGTTTTCATAGAATGGACCATGCTTACAGGGTCGTCATCCTCCTAAGCAGCTAGTAGCAATGGTTGCAACCAAAAACTCAATTATTGAAGACCAAGTATGGTATGTTGACAGTGAGGCAAACACTCATATTACAGCCAACTTGGATAATCTCTCATATCAACAGCCATATCAAGGTCCTGAGTCAGTTGCAGTTCGTAATGGTACCTCTCTACCTATTCGACATTCTGGTTCTAGTATACATTCCACTCCAACTTCTTCATTCACATTTAATAATATTTCTCATCATCCTCAAGCTCTTGTCAATCTTTTGAACGTCCAAAAGTTGTATGTTGATAATAACTATTTTTTTGAACTCACTGAATCTGATTTTTCTATAAAGGATTGCAAGACCAAGAAGCTGCAACATCACAAGCATAATGAGGATGGATTGTACCCAATCCAACTGCAAATGGCATTTATAAAAAATAACACAAGGTTTACCTGCATGATGGGAGCTAAAACTTCAAAGTCTCTATAGCATCACAGACTTGGACACTCATCTCCACCAATAACTAAACATGTTCTTAAGCATTTTCAATTTCCAATGTCCCAACAAAATGTATCTTCCTTTGTTTGTGAATCTTGTCAGCTAGCAAAAATAAAACAATTGCCTTTTAGTCGATCTTCAAGAGTCAGTTTCAGTCCTTTAGAAGTCATCCATTCTGATGTTTGGTCATCTTCTATTTAATCTGTTGGAGGTTGTAATCACTATGTTATTTTTATTGATGACTTTTTCAAGTATACATGGTTGTTTCCAATGACTCGTAAATCTGAAGTTTTCTCAAGTTTTGTTAAGTTTAAGTGCTTTGTTGAAAATCAATTCAACACAACTATCAAATCTTTTTGAACTGATAGACTTGGTGAGTTTACCTCACATCAGTTCAAGCACTTATTAGACATGAATGAAATACTTCATCGAATATCTTGTCCTCATACACCTCAACGGAATGGGGTTACTGAAAGGAAACTTAGGCACATAACTAAAATTGGTCTAGCTCTCTTAGCACATTCAGGTCTTGCACAAAAATATTGGGTTGATGCGATTTTGACAACAGTATTCCTCAAATAGATTGCCTACTCTTCTCCTCAATCTTGAATCACCATACACCACTCTTTTCCATAAGGCACCAGACTATAAAGAACTCAAAGTCTTTGGTTGCTGCTGCTACCCTTTACTCAAGCCATACAATTCTCACAAACTCAACTTTCACAGTAAGAAATGCATTTTCCTGGGCCACAATCTAAATCATAGAGGCTACAAGTGTCTAGATCCACAAAGCACTAGGGTGTTCATCTCTCGTCATGTTATTTTTTATGAATGCACTTTCCTAGTCTATGATCAGGTACAATCTACAATCCCTCCAACCAATACTTCCCTGTAATATTACCAACACCATCACTATTATCTTCTTTATCTAACCAATTTCAAGCACCACCTATTTCCCATTCTCCTATTATTGACTCACATGACAATGCCTCCACTCATTCTCATCAACCATCCATAAAAGTTGCTCCATCTCTACCTCATCACCCTATGACAACTAGATCTCGAGCTGGTGTTTCTTGTCCCAAACAGTACATAGGTTACCAACTGTTTTATAGCACCAAGCACCCTTATGTTTAGCTCAATACCTTTGCTTTACCTGTTGAACCCAACACATTTGCTCAGGTTGCAAAATCTACTGAATGGATAATTGCCATAGCATCAGAATTTGAATCCTTACAAGCTAATCAAACATGGGAACCTTGTCCCAGACCTTCACATAAAAATGTCATACATTGCAAGTGGATTTACAAGTTGAAACTTAAAGCAGATGGTACCATATATAGATACAAGGCCAGATTGGTGGCAAAAAGGTTTGAGCAAAAATTGGCATTGATTTTACTGAAACTTTTAGTCCTGTGGTGAAGACAACAACAATAAGAATTGTGCTTTCCTTAGCAGTTTCTTACAACTAGCCACTTCATCAACTAGATGTATCAAATGCATTTTTACATGGCCACTTGAATGAGGAAGTATTTATGGAACAACTTGTTGGATTCATTGATAAATCATATCCTCATCATCTATGTAAACATGCTCCTCGAGCTTGGTTCATAAGGCTATCCCAAGCTCTTCTCAGTCTTGGGTTTGAGGAATCTCAAGTTGATTACTCTCTATTCACATATTACATAGACTCCATTAATGTCTTTGTATTGGTTTATGTTGATGATCTTATAATCACAAGTTCAAGTGATTCATTTATTCAAACACTCATTTCACAGCTAAGTCGGGATTTTGCAATGAAAAATTTGGGCACCTTACATTACTTCTTGGGAATTCAAGTTCACAAGGACTCAAAAGGCATTCATCTCAATCAACCCAAATACATAGCTGATCTATTTTATCGAGCCAAGACGCTAGGGGAAAACCTTACTCTAATCTACTAGCCTCGAGCTCCAAATTGTCAAGATACAATGGAGTGCCACTCACAGATGGTACTGAATATAGACTGCTCGTTGGAGCACTACAATATTGTACCATTACTAGATCTGACATAGCTTTCCAAGTAAATCAACTCTATCAGTTCATGCATTCACCAACAATTGAACATTTCATAGCACTTAAAAGAGTATCAAATATTTGAAGGCTACACCTCACTATGGACTTCAGTACACACCTAGCTCACTTCACCTTAATGCTTACTGTGATTCAAATTGGGCAGGGTCCATTGATGACATAAGATTTACAACAGGTTTTGTTGTGTACTTGGGTTCCACATTGATCTCTTGGAGTGCAAAGAAACAGGCAGGAGTATCTCGCTCTAGCACTAAAGTAGAGTACATGTCAATGGCATTCGCTACTGCTGAAATGTTTTGGATTCGCATGCTTCTCAAGGACCTTAATGTTCCTCTCCTTTGCATTGGTGTGACAACTTGAGTGCATTAGCTCTAGCTCCAAATCCTATTTTTCATGGTATGACTAAACATATAGAAATTGATTATCATTTCATAAGAGATAAGATTCAAAACAAGGATATTGCAGCAAATCATAGTTCTACTACAAAGCAAGTTGGTGACATTTTTACAAAAGGTCTCACTACAGCTCGATTTTCCTTCTTATGTGCCAAGCTAATGGTTCAGGATTCACCCATTAGCTTGCGGTAGGGGTGGGTAGCGGGGCCTCGCTCCGCCCCCCGCCCCCGCTTCCCATATATATATTTTTATTTATATATATTAATATATAAATAAATATATTGCATATAGATATATACAATTTATTAAAAACTTAAAATTATATTCAAGTCATTGGATTGTCTTGGCCTGCTAGTCCAACCTAAGTCCCACATTGGTTAAGAATGACTATTGTATTGCCTTGGCCTCCTATATAAAGGTTGGCCTAGGAGGCCAAATCAATCCAAAATCCGACTCTAATGAGTTTAAGGTTTTTTTATATTTATAAATTTTAATTTATTATTTAAATTATATTATAATTTGGGTCTAAAAAATATTTTTAGACCAAATTTTTGTTTTTTAAACACAATGGGGTGGCCTAAGCAGGGGGCGGGGCGGATGAGATTTTTTCCCCCGCCCCTGCCTCCCGAGGGCGGGAGAAAAACCCCCAACCCCAGCATGGTGCGGGGCGGGGTGCGGGGGAGGGCCCGCACCATGCGGGTATCACCCCTAGCTTGCAAGGGGCTGTTAAGGAAAAAAATCAAAATGACAGATCAAATGCAGCCACTGCAGATCAATTATCATTCAAGTCTCTAGATTATTAGCACCACCATTCCAGCATATTGATATCTTGTAATGGATAGTAGTTTAATGTTGATTTGTTCTTGTATAGATTAAGTTACCTTGTATAGTTTATCTACAACTTTAGTATATATACATGTACAAAACATGAAATGATATGAGGAAAACTTTTTCTCTCAATACTGAGTTCTTTCAGTTCTTATGATTTCTCTGATGAAAAATGCTTGGCAGACTAATAAATTGGGTCCCAAATGGATCGATATTTTTTTTATTTAATGATTAAGGAAATTAGTGAATTTGAATTTGTGTTTTTTTTTAAAATTTTTTAAGATGTTTAAAAAATATGTGAAAAAAAATAAATTACAATGATCGGTCCAAACTATCAGTACCTTTTATCAATACCAGTAGCAAGATCCTTCTTTGATACTAGATGAGATATAAAGTGTTTGATTATAATTTGCCCTATTTTATATCTTATTATTGTGTTGAATTTATAAAGGAAGAATTACAATGAGGAGATAAGCTATATCTAATTTATAACATCTGAAATACAATTTATCTAGTCTTAACAATTATACAAATTCCCAGTGAGCTATAGTGATTGTTGTTGCCATCTATTACCTTTATTTTCTCAGAGTGATCAATTTGTTTTGAATTAAAGAGTGATCATTCAGATAGTTTGGTCCAATTCTTCAATAAGAGATATTCTACTCTCAAGTCAAGCTGGTATGTAGAGCACATCATTCACATCACTTATATGGTAAGATTTTATTTATAAGATTCAAATTTTAAGTTTATCTTCCAAATTAAATTATACCACATAAGTATTATATTATATGTGCTCTACAAACTACATACCAACTTGAGAATAAAATTTTTCCTTCCTAAGCTGCTCCATAAGTGCCAACTAACTCCATCCTTTCTAAGTTCTAGCCATACTCTCGGCTCTAGTTGATTGATAGTCTCTACCAACTTTTCAAATTTTTCCTTCTTTCAAAACAAAATTGCTACTCTCATCGACAGTTGGGTCCTAACAATTTTTTTAAGGAAGTATTTTTTAATGATGTCGTGATTTTATTTTATTTTTTAAAAAAGTTTAACAGTATAAAAAAATGAATAAAAAAAAAACTTCGCTTTTATCGGACCCGTCTCTTGCTACACCTTGCTCCTTTCAAAACCTAGGTTGTACCATTCTTTTATTAGAATAGAAAAAATGTGATTTTTAGAAGATTAATCACAACACTCTCCTCCTCCCTCCCAATCCCTTCTTCAAGGGAGAGGAATATTGCAATGAATAATAATACACTAATAATTCTTTTATTATTTTACAACAAATAAATATGATAGCATCACCTTATCAAAAGTGTTGTTAAAACTTTCTTAATTTAAATATTTTAATTTTCTATAATTATTCTTAAAATTATTAAAAAAATTTAAAAGAAATATAAATATATCATTTCTCTATCACAATATGCGTGGGAGGAGAGTAAAAAAAAAGGAATAATACTATTCTTCATCCTAGATTTCATTATTCCCTATTGAAATTGCTATGAAACATTGGACATTGAGGTATTTTCAGGTATTCTAATAATACATTATTACTATTTATTATTTTATTATTATTTTTTATTATTTTTTAATATTTTATCATTAATTTTTTACTACTATTTATAGAATATCGTTTAATAAAATATCATTTAAGTAATTGATAAAAATAATTAGTCAAAATGTGACATGTTAATATAAATTATTGAGACCTTTAAAAGAAATTGGGGCCAATGATGATCGACTATTGAAGCCGAAGGTGGTGTACGGGGATCGTTTCATTATTAGTGCTGTAATGTATGGCAGTTGATTGCTGAGGCAAACTCTTTCTCGCATACTATACAGTGTATACACTATATATAAATATATTTTCTTTTATTTTTTTTAAAAAAAAAAATCTTTGATTTTATTTTTCTTAAACTAATTAAATTTTTTACTTATTATCCATATGCTACGTATTTGATAAGAAAAAAAAATAAAAAAATGATATGTAATGTATGAAAATGATAAATAAATTTTTTTTTTATTAAATAGGTGGCTCTACAGTCGCTGGGAGTTCCCTCTGAGGGCTCCCGATAATACATTTCATCTGTATTTTTTTTTATTTCACATATATTTTTTAACACTTCTAAATATATTTTTAAAAAATTTATAATATTATTAAAAAAATATTTTCTTAATTAATAAATAAAATAAAATAAAAAATCTAACGGAGGCCCAGCAGAAACAGTAGCATTTGCTTATTAAATTATTTGGTAGGTGAATGGGCCGGAACCCACTCAACTTTTACAATTGGATTGGATCTAAGGTTCCATTTTGAATTCTAAGTAGAAAAGAGCAGCTGACATGATTTATTTAATTATTTTGTTCCATTTCCAAAACCACTGTATTTCACCTCTTTTATCACAGTAGATTTCTGCTAGCTAGTTTCCACAAGTATGCTAGTTTTTGACCAAGGGTTCATTCAACTTATACAATGAAGAGAAATAATATTTATAGTCATAAGTTAGATAAGTGTTGCACCCGTCTTTAAAAAAGAGAGTAAATAAAATATGTATATAAAAAATTTAATTTTTTAATAGTAAACTCCATTCTTTTTTAAAAAATAGTACAAGATGATTACACAACTCATGAATGTATATAATATTATTCATTTTTATATTATACTACTATCTTTCTAGCATTCCACTTTCAGGATTGTCCATAATTAAAGGCAAAAGCATTGAGAATTTGAAGTTGAGCTCCAATTGGAATTTTGCCTTGCAAGTTGTTATTAGACAAGAAAGAACCTATTATTGTTCTTTTTTACGTAAGAATATGCCAACATATTATTTATATAATAAGTAGTTTTGGAAAAATAAATCCAACATATATATAGTCTAAATCTACACAAAAGTTGACTCGAATTTAATTGGATTGACCCCACATGTTTTCAAAAGTAGTGCAAGACGATTACACAACCCATGACTGTATATAACATTATTCTTTTATATATTATACTACTATCTTACTTTCATTCCACTTTCGAGATTATTGTATTGAGAATTTGAAGCTGAACTCCAATTGGAATTTTGCCTTACAAGTTGTTCATTACAAGAAATCAGGCCTTTTTCAGCGATTTTAAAATCGTCACAAAAAAATTCTCTGCAAATAGAGGTTATTTCCAGCAATTTTCAAGTCGCCGTTTAATTTTCGTTGCAAAGTTGGGAAATCACCGAGGAAAAATGTATAATTTATTTTTGCGGCGATATTTATACCTTTTGCGGCGATTTTTGTCGTCGTAATAAAATTATTAACTGTAGCGGCATTAATTTTCCGTCGATTAAAGAAAATCGCCGCAGTATTTACTATTTGCGGCGAAAATTGTCGCTGTAAAAACACATGCTCCCATTTTAACTTATTAGCGGCGATTCAAAAGCGCCGGAAAAGCTCATTAAATTATATCCCCCGCGTTAGGTTTTCTCATTTCGTTCCCTCCAGCCATCTCTTCCCCTTCCCCCTTTCTCTCCGCAGTCCCTCTTCTCCCTCAACCCTCCGCCGCGCACAGCCCGCCGCCAACGGCCCCAGCAGGCCACCGCGACCTCACCTCGACGGCCACCCCCTCCTTCTCACCCTCATCACCAACCCACTTACTCTCTGGTTCCCACTTCCGCCAAAGCGTACGACGCCAAGCCCCTGATCACTCGCATCTCGGCTGTCCATGCTGCCGAGCCCTCGACCAAGCAGTCTACGCTGCCCGTCGCCGCATCGAATTTGAAATGGACGGTGGAGACCTGGAAGTCCAAGACTGCGCTGCAGCTCCTGGAGTACCCGGACCAGAAGGAGCTGGACTCGGTGCTCCAGACCATCGAGGCCTTCCCTCCCATCGTTTTCGCTGGCGAGGCGAGGCACCTGAAGGAGAAGCTGGCCTAGGCGGCCGTGGGCAATGCCTTTCTCTTGCAAGGAAGGGACTGCGCCGAGAGTTTCAAGGAGTTCAGTGCGAATAACATAAGGGACACCTTCAGGGTGCTTCTTCAGATGGGTGCTGTTCTTATGTTTGGTGGTCAAATGCCTATCATTAGGGTCTGTATTGCTTCTCTTGGGTTGTTTGTGTAATAGATATTGAAATGATCTATATTTGTTTTTTCTCTCGGTGCTAACCACATGAACATATTTAGATTTGATGATTTCAATATTTGGATTTTTGAATTATGATTGAGAATCGTGGTGGGTTGATCTGTTTTAGGTTGGGAGAATGGCGGGTCAGTTTGCGAAACCCAGATCGGCTCCATTTGAGGAGAGGGATGGTGTGAAACTGCCGAGTTACAAAGGAGACAACATAAATGGAGATGCTTTTAATGAGAAATTAAGGATTCCGGACCCCCAGAGATTGATAAGGGCTTATTGCCAATCCGCGGCGACTCTGAACCTTCTTAGGGCCTTCGCCACTGGAGGATATGCTGCAATGCAGAGGATTAGCGAATGGAATCTTGATTTTGCTGAGCACAGTGACCAGGGAGATAGGTATGCTTTCTTAAACCTATCTTGGTTTCATTTCTCCACACTAAACGTGAGCTTGTCAAGTTTTAGCTTTTGATACTTTACAATATTCAACGAGCCTGGATCATTGCGTGAAAATTTGAAGCATAGCCTAGAACGTGTGTACCCAAAAACCAGGAGAAAAGATATCATTGTGCTTGTTCATAGTCTGGTGTTTTGTGAGTACCATGCCTATTAGATAGAAACAGGAGAAAAGATATCAATTCAGTACTGAATTGATCATTTTCTTAGTAATTTGGAGGTTACTTAATTTTATTGCCCTCTAGAAGGAAATAGATTGCTATTTTCAAGGGCCTAGAGTGTTTTTCAAAGCTGGAGAATTGAAGGAGATAGGTGCATGCTGGGGGGTTTAGGTTATTTGGGAGATGGAAATAGTGGAGAAAGGTGGGTAGAGATCATGAGAGAATGCACAGCATGCATGCTGGCAAACGATTAATTAATTAAGTTAGGTGTTATATATATATATATATATATATATATATATATGATAATCTTCTAAATTCATGACCGATTGAGAGACTAAGATATCAAATGGGGCATGCATTTTGCTTTCTCAAATTGTTTTAGATTATAAAACTGTTGGTGGGGAAGTTCTGACGACCACGAGTGTGTGTGTGTGTGTGTGTGTATATATGATATAATTAATACACGTTAATGGGAGGGCAAACCAAGAAGATTAGGTAGCTCATGATCAAATGACAAGTACTCTGCATAATTTGTTGCAAAATAATTAATTCCTTTTCCCACTAATAATTTATAGAGACAAGTGTAAAGTAGCTAGCTAGGAATTGCATATGAAAGCTGATGAGATGCTATCCAAGCTTGAAAGTAAATTGGTCTCTCCTTTGGATGCCTGCAACTTTATTATTCAGTTCTTCAACTGTGAGTTTCTCGACTTTGTCTTATTGCATTTCTCTCTTATGTTTTCATATGGTACACTGATCTTGGGACCTCAATTTAATATTTGGAAGATCATTCTGGATCATGAATACTGCATGTTACAAAAGAAAAAAAAAAAGGTTTTCTTTATTATCTGCTACTCCCATTATGCGCCACTCTGATTCATATATAAGGTTTTTGGTTTTAGTCTCTGATTATGAGTTTTACTTTTTAATGAAGAAGTACCTATTGTTTTCTTCTTGTAATGGCTTCTTCGAAACTGAGGACTTATTATCTGCCATAAATAAAGTGAATAATAACATAGGGCAAAGGGCTCTGACACCAAATCGACTTGGTGCAGTAGCAGAATAATATTTTTAGGGCACCATGACCAGTTCCAGATCACTTAAGCATGCTGCTTTTTAATTATTTTGGTTCCTAGATTTATAGTAGTTTGACTTTGTTATAATTTATTTATTTATCTTCATATTAGTGATTTTGAGGTTTTAAGAGTGTGAATAATGGTTGGATTACAGTGGAAATTAGAGACGCAAGAAGTTGATAGATGTAGGCAATACATCTGGTTTTCTTAAGCATCAAACACGTGTGTTTTGGGCGTCACACCTTGGTGAATATTCCATTGTTTTTAATCTGGAACAAAGCATGGTTAGCTTTAGAAATTTTAGCAAATGCTTAACCCAAAAGCCTTGACTTTAATGCATTTCAGCTAGTTGTCACGTACTAAGCTTAGAATTTTCATGTGTGTTACTCCATATATATATATATATAAGCATGTGTGTTAAGCATCAAACACGTGTGTTAACGGAACATGCCTTTTATTTTTGATAACTGATTGTTTTTCTAATTCACCTTAATTTTTATGAAACTTTCAGGATCCATCCTCTTCAGTAGCATCTGAATGTTTAAATTACACATTCTCATCCCAGTATTGGTTTAAATTCCATCTTAACACATTTCTTTCTCTTGCACCCTAGTGGCATTACCTTCAAAAGGGAATTTCCCGAGGGAGAGGAACTTCCACTCTGTAATTTGCTGTAATTTCTTTTTCTATTCTGAAGCTACTTCTTTGTGTAATTTTTTTTGATAAGTTACTTTGTGTAATTAGGACCTTGTAGTGCAGTCTTTATTACTTTGTGTATAAATCCTCTTCTTGATCATATGATGCTGGATCAGCAAAACTAACTATGCCAATAGTTTACAATTTTACAAAGTTGTCTTTTGCAGTAATGTTAGTACTTTGTTGCTAAATTTGTTTTGGTTTTCTTGGTGTCACCCAGAACATGATCAAGGACAGATCTAAGCTTTGCTGTCTTGCTTTCTTGCTCTGCCTGCCCTCTGGATCATATATGTATATATGCCAACATATCTATATATATGAGAGAGAGCTCAAGGTTGTATCTATATAATCATTACTTTGTAATAATAAGATGTTTGGTTTTTGAGTTAGGTAGGAGTTGGGAATGGAAGGGTTGGGAAGAGAATTGGTTTGGTTCTTCCCAATGGAAGTTGAGCTTTAAAAAAAATGGAAGTTGGAAACCCTATACGTAAACTATATCAAATGTAAAATGCTATTTCTAAACCCATGTATACGTTTGACTTAATAGTTTGTCACATTTTATAATTATGTCACATTTTATAAGGAAGATGAAACGGAACTCACTTCCCATCATTAAAAAGTTAATGAATTTTCTTGGCTATCATTTCTATAGCAGTGTACATATCTTTGCTACATGCATCATATTTGACTAGTACTTTTAGGAATGTCAGCTGTTTGATTTGGTTAACTTTTGAGTGTTGGTCCTTCAAGAAGTTCAATTTGTTGGATGTTTCATCTTATAACTTAAAAAGGTTTCTCCCTATCATTGTGAATTTTTTTTTCATTTTTTGAAACACTTTTTCCGGCAAGGAAAATTTGCCGAAAATATTTTTTCCATAGCATAAATTTATTTCCAGCGAGATTAAATCGCCGCAATTATTTTTTGGTGAAACCTACCCGCTGGAAATACTTCATAATGACGATAATTTAAAATCGATGGAAAAAATAATGATTATTTGCGGCGATTAATGAACTTTTTGTGACGGTTGATATCGCCACAAATAACTTTTTCCAGCGATTTTAATGGTAAACGAAAAGGTTATTTCTGTCGATTTTTTAACATTTGCGACAGACTAAAATTGCCGAAAATAGTAGCTTTTTCTGACGATTTTTTAAAATCGCCGAAATTGATCAAAAATGGCTTTAGGACTTCGGTGAACCTGTGGCGATTTTAAAATCGCCGAAAAGGATCAAATGCAGCGATTATTATATGTATTTGCGACAATTTCGAGCGCTGGAAAAGACCTGATTTCTTGTAGTGGTTATTAGACAAGTCCAAATGACTTAGAAAACTTAAAATTTGAAATGCTGACTGGGATTTCACCACTGAGCTAGTTCCGAGAGAAATCAAGGGTGCAAAATTTTCAGCAAATCGATCTTCAGAGTGGTTAATTTAGTTAAATTATTTCTCCATAAATTCAAGACAACCAACAATAATATTGTAAGCTGACCAGCAATTCCTTCCGAGACTTAATCCGTATAATATATTATTTGAAAGACGTAGGAATAAATTCTGAAACACAAACTCTCTTCCTTATGATTCTCGAAGGACAAAAACAAGTTTTGCTCAACCGAGATGGTGGGCTTGGTTTAACATAAGCCAAATTAATCGAGAAACATCAACAAAAGTATTATTAATCGATCGGTTTCAAACTACTTCTTATGTATTAATCAACACATTATGTATTGCAAGAAAGAAGTACCTGTCCTTGTTTTTTTTTTCAATAAGAATATGCCAACATATTATTTATATATATAATAAATACTTTTGGATTTATTTTATTGAAATAAATCGAACATGTATATAAGCATCTTTCAAAACACAAAAAAATAATAGTAGAATACAGAGTTTAAAAGGGACCATATTTTAAGAGAGTCTAAATCTACGTAAAAGCTGACTCGAATTTAATTGGATTGACCCGATTTGTGTACTGTAACGTATGTAAGGTCAATTATTTAGAAAAACAAGCTGTATGTAGAGAAGACGGTAGTTCAAACCTGATCTATATCTAAATCCTTCTACATATTTTCATGCTCCACAATCACATAATCCATTAGTTGTAACCAAATTTTTTGTGTCTGATAAATTTTAGTCATTTGAAAAATTATTTCAATGGATAAAATGTTTTTTAGAGTCAATTATTCTACTTTAAAAATTATAGAGAAAGAGTGACAAGAATTAATTTTGAATTGTTTATTGTATTTTATTTAAAAGTTTAAAAAATTTGTAATAATTAGATAAGATGAAATAAAATGAATTGTGAAAACAAGCCGACTAGTCTATTTGGCAAGATGGCAACAACAGAGATTTTTGAATTCCAGGGAACTAATATATGCAATCTTCTATTTGGAAATTTTGTTTTTGCTCGGAAAATAGATACCTTTCATGTCATTCGTCGTCACATGCATGCGGTAGAACTTCTTCTGTAGACTTTTAAAAATAAATAAATAAAAATATATAAAAGTGCCAAAATAAATTAGATCCACGGTTTCATCATCATATAATTGATGTCGTTTTCATGTTGTTCACTCGCATCATCTATTTACCCTACCTTATCATTAACGTATGTCTCATAAATTTTGGAAATTTTGGCTTCAAAAACTTTTTTCTTGGAAAAAAAAAGGAAGTACTACATTGTAGGTTATATTTTAATTAGTTATTTGTAAAGAATTTAGGTTATTAATAATAATTTTTTTCATTCTTTAAGTTTAATTTTTAATATCTTTGAATTTTTACTTTTTAACTATATATATATATATATATATAATTGTCTTAATTTTTAAGTTGTAGTCATTTTATCATATTTTTGAACTTTCTATAGTTTTTGTTGAAAATTAAAGAATCCGGATGAAGGAACCATTTTATATGAGTATTACCTCAATATCGCCATCACGTCATTTTTTTCTTCTCCCAAATTAAAGATCAATTTAAAATGATGATACAAGGCTATTTGCGGCAAGTAAAACTCGTCGCGGATACATTTCTTTCTCCTGCTGCCACACGTATTTGCAATAAGAGATCCCCCCTCAAATGTGTTATATGTTAGGATACATACAATTTGTAGCAAAATCTTTTTTCGGCAATTAAAAAATTGCCACAAAATAAAAATCAGTTATTTCTAAAGTTTTAGAAACCATTCTGTTTCGATCGAAATGGAGTAACCGGCAAGGTATGATGGGTTGTTCCATTTCGGCTCGAGTTTCAGCAGTTCTAGCTTCTTCTAGTCCATTCCGGTCGAATTCTAATATTTCAACTAGAGCACGCATTCTAGTTTGGAACTGGGCTAAATTGAAATTTGGAAAATATTTTGAAAAGAAAAGGGTAAATTTGTAAAAACTTCAACCCTTTTCATCATAGATATATCATATATGCACAATTTCCCATACAAGCAAGTTAATAAAGTCCTTAAAACCTAGCAGAAAAGAAATAAATACTTGTGAAATATTAACACATGAACTAACGTAAAGTAAATGGGCGAGAGAGGCAATTAGACTTGATGATCTTTACAAGGTAATTAGAAACAACGGATTGTCAGAAGGGGCCCATGACAGTATATATGCACTATATATTTTTTTTTATGAAGATATTTGATATTTTTTTAGCAGGTTTTTTTACATCCATTTTTTTAGCAGAGTGATTGAGAGCTAATTACAATTTAAAAATATTATTGAGTTTTTCAAATATGATGAGAATACGAAAATACATTCTAAATATTTTATTATTAGATTAAAATATTAAAATAAAAATAAAATTTATAGGAATTAATTTATATTTTTAAAATTAGATTCTATTTATTTTGAAATATATTTTTTATGTATAATTTTTGGAATTAATAAAAGAAAAGAGCCAAAACCTATTAAAAAAAAAAAAAAAAAAAGATGCAAAGCCATTGGTAGCCTCTAGAATTTAAAGGCCGAAATGCAAGATAGTTCTTGTGGATAACTTTTCAAATATCAGATATGATGAGGGGTGGTGGAATGTACAGAGTACTTTTCAGATATAGGATATTGAAAGGCAGTTGGTAGCCTGGTAGGTGGATAGAGGGAGCAGGAATTTTCAAACAGGAGTTTAAGCTTCGTTTTTCAAATTTTAATATAAAATATAATAAATAATTTAATTTTTTTAAATTTTAAATTAATAATAATATTAAAAAATAATATTTTAAATTAAAAAAAATCCTAAAACCATTTTTTATCATTAGGCGTGTCGTCCAGTCTTCTTTTTTTATATTTTTTTAATGTATTTTTATTTTTTAAAAAAATAAAAAAAATATATCAATACTTTTAAAATTATTTTTTTAATCATTAAATAAAAATAATAATAAACAAAAAAATAAAAAATACAAACGGTCAAAATAAGTAAAAAAATCAAATAGACAGAAAATTTTCTCTTTTATCGAAGAGTTTTACTTTTTACCATCTCTACGCGCATACAACTATATTTATTTATTATATTTTATTCAACCACCGGTGCTTCTTGGAAAGTACGCAGCAGTGCTGAACAGTGCAATATATAATTGATTGGGAGCTTTGGTAAAAGAGATTGATAAATGCAATGTGAAGAAAACGGGCTGTACTGAACAATGCATGTCTACTTTTCTTTTACATTATTAAATTGAGTTAAGTTGAATTAAATTTAAATAATAAAATATTATTAAAATATTATTTTTAAATAAACGAAGCCTTGAGCTTTTATGCCATCCCTTCAGTACCCATCTCATTTTTGTTGTTATTGGATGACACTATTTGAGGATCTGGAACCAGAGGCGCAAGGAACTCACAAATCCAATCGCTGGCAGTACTCATGTTAGAGAAAGACAGAGATATATAGAAAGCTGAATTTTTTTTTTATAAAATCTGATATTATAAATTGCTCGAGAAGATGTCGAAGCTGGGCGACTCAAAGGTCATAACATGCAAAGGTATGCCCCTATTTTTATTTCATTTTTACATATGCAGTTGCAGAAGAGAAGATCATTATATATATACATGATGGGTATAATAATTTATCTCATAATATTAATTTTTATTTTTATTTTTTATTTTTCCAATTGGTGGTGAAAGCTGTGGTGTGTTGGGGAATTGGAGAAGCGTTGAAGGTGGAAGAGATACAAATAGAGCCTCCAAAATCATCTGAAGTTCGCGTCAAAATCCTGTATGCCAGTGTTTGTCACACAGACTTGTTATACACCAAGGGCTTTCCAGCTGTGAGTATCCTTCCCTTAATAATTCCGAGTTTTTAGACAGAGGGTTTGACATTTTTCCTTCTTGTTCTGCAGCCTGCTTTCCCTCGAGTTTTAGGACATGAAGGTGTCGGGTAAGCTCTCCTAATTTGTAATGTCTCCATCTTCTCAGGCCAGTACTTGTGTCGAAGTAGTACTACTTATTGTAGAAACGATCGACCTTTCATCGTCTTGTAATATTTTCGTTTTTTAGTAGGAAAAAGTCATTGCACAATGTTAGCTAGTTTGAATTATGCTATTTCTATTGTAGATGTAAAGTTAGATACAGAAGACTGTCTCGTACAGTCTCTTTAAAAAAGGCCAATTCACTATACAAAATTAAATTGATTTTTTTCACATGAATCTCAAATGTTGTGTCCTGATTGTGCAACGATGGGGTTGGTGTGCCAATAAAAAATGTTCGCAAATTAGTAGATTTATCCTAAAGAGTTTGCACGGTAAGAAAATTATTTATTTGTAGTCGGTATTTTATGTTAAAATGATTATTTTTTGTTAAAATCAGAGTTTTCATCGTAAATAATCATTTTCATTGTAAATAATCGATCATAAATATTTTTTTTATAGAGATCAATCCAAATAAAGTAAACTATGTGATTGCAGTGTGGTAGAGAGTGTGGGTGAGGAAGTAACAGATGTCAAAGCAGGAGATTTTGTCATTCCAACCTACATGGCCCAGTGCCAAGACTGTGAGTATTGTGTGTCAGGAAAGACAAACTTGTGCCTAAAATACCCACTACCCGTGAGTGGTCTTATGACTGATGGCACTTCGAGAATGTCTGTAAGAGGCCAGAGGCTGTACCAAGCCTTTTCTTGCTCTACGTGGTCTGAGTACATGGTTGTTGATGCTATCTACGTCCTCAAGATTGATCCCAGCATAATTGATCTGCCTCATGCTAGTTTTCTCTCCTGTGGGTTTTCAACTGGATTTGGGGCTGCTTGGAAGGAAGCTGGGGTTGAACAAGGATCGAGTGTTGCTGTTCTTGGTCTTGGTGCTGTTGGATTAGGGGTATGTCTAATTTTTTTAGATCAATTTTAATTTTCTGGATTTCGATTTTGTAACATTTTCAAATCTAATATGTCGTGTAAAATATTGCAGGCCATAGAGGGAGCAAGAAAACAAGGAGCAGTAAAGATAATTGGCATTGACAAGAATGAGAAGAAACGTAAAAAGGGAGAAGCATTTGGAATGACCCACTTTATAAACCCTAGTGATGATGAAAATGATCAGAAATCTATTTCCGAGCAGGTCAAGGAATTGACTGGTGGAATTGGTGTGGATTATTGCTTTGAGTGCACAGGAGCCCCACTCTTGCTCAATCAAGCTCTCCTTGCCACAAAAATGGTATATCTTATCTATATTTTATGTTATAAATGCTAATTAATTTTATAAATAATTTCTTAATCAAAATAATTAATTTTTTTAAACTTTGCTCATAAGGGAAAAGGACAAGCAATATTAATTGGTGCAGGGAATCATTCAACAGTGGAGGTCAGTTCCCTACACTTATTGCTTGGTGGAACCTTGAAGGGTTCCGCTTTTGGTGGGCTCAAACCCCAAACTGACCTACCTGTTCTAATCGACAAATGCAAAAATAAGGTGAGTTTTTTATATTTAAAGAAATTACTATAAATATATATTATTTTTCTTATAAAATTTATGTTGGTATGAATAATCATATATATATATATATATAGATATATATACAACTATTTCACAAGCAATTTAATTACTAACCAATGTGATAATGCCACATGCCACAAATTCATAAAATATATTAAGATTTTTCTCAATTTGGAATTGTGTAAAGATTGTATATGTGGTTCGGTAATGTGATTATGTTCACAAAGCTACAAATAATTTTATTCTCTTGGAAGTCGAATAAATAGTGCGGTAGTACAAAGAGCGGCCGTACAAATATACAATATGCGTGTGTGTGTGTGTGGAGAAACCCTAATTCGACTTTGGCCTATCAAAGCAAGCCTGTGTTTAATTGCCAAAGTCTCATTGAAAATCCACTAAAAAATACACAAAAAACCGAACAATCAATATATATATATAGCAGCTAGTCATGTACCTAAGAGTGGCATTACTTATTATCATCTTCACACTTTGCAGTACTGATTTATGCTTTCAAATTTGAAATTTCCTTATTCTATTGGATATGAAATGTGTTAAAAGTAAGCAACAATATATATTAATCGTGCTTAAGAATTCCGACAACATCTGAATCAATGCTGCTTTGTTCTATATGTTCGATCGCCAGGAATTCCAACTTGGTGAACTTTTGAGTCACGAAATTTCACTGGATGATGCTGACAAAGCATTTGACCTAATGAAGCACCCGGACTGTGTGAAGATTCTTATCAAGCTTTGAGTGATCTTGTCTAGCAATATTAACATTGAAGATGCATGTTGTTGGCTTGCATGCTAATAACTAGCATATGATAATAAAGGAATTTTCGGCACCAAACAGGTTGATAATAAGAGTCTTCGGCACCAATTGCAAGCATATGAAACTTATTTCAAGTATTGTTTAATGGTTTCAACATATTCAATTTTGGACTTGTGCAAGGTTTAGTATAAAGGATTAATTTCCCACACCAAACAGGCAGTTACATGCACATGTTTTTATGATAGCCTCCTGAGTTATGCGCTTCGGATCGGAGTATCTAATTTTTGTTTGGGGAGACAGAAAAGCACAGCTTATCCAAGATTTCAAAGATAAAAGGACAAGAATAAACTAATGATCATCCTTGCATGATGACACAAATCTGATCGTTATGCATACCAGCAAACTTTAGCCATCACTACAAGGGAAGTTACTTTTTCCAGTGATTATTTTCACTAGGAAAAGTCCTATAAATCGCAGCCATTGACTTTTTTCAGCGATTTACACATTGCTACATGTTTGCCGGTATTATCTCTCCTCTTTTGATCTACCCCAATGGAAGTTAAAAATCGTTGCTAAAAGGTTATCTTTCTCAGTGGTTTTGTTTTGCCGCAAATTTCAAATAAAACGCTGTAAATACCCATTCGGTTTGCCTATTAAATTGCTGGAAAAATTTTTTTGCGACAAATTATAATCGTCGCTAAAATTTAATGAATCGCCGCCAACGACCTAATTAAATCACTGGGAAAACTTTTTGCGGCGATTATTACGTGACTCTACAGCTACCGCTAGAAGCTCTCTCTGGGGCTCCCGATAGTGCAATTCATCTATGGTTTTTTTTTTCTTGTTTTTATTTCACATATATTTTTTAACACTTTTAAATATATTTTTAAAAAATTTACAATATTATTAAAAAATATTTTCTTAATTATTAAGTAAAAAAATAAAATAAAATAATCCAACGGGAGGCCTAGCAGAAAGACTAGCATTTCCTTATTAAATTATTTGGCAGGTGAATGGGCCGGAACCCACTCAATTTTTACAATTGGATTGGATTTAGAGCACTCCCAACGGGTTTTGTGAAACCCTTCTTTCTGTATAATTTGAAGAAAATTGTTTAAAAGTAACGTCCAACGGATACTTTATTCCATCTATAATTTACAATTGGCTACAATGTTACCGCTACATTTAGCGGTAACTGTTCACACTTGTAAATCAATTTTTAATTATATCTCTCTCATCCATGTACTTTCACGTCCCTTACTGTGATTTTGTTTATTTCATTTCAACCCCTTTTCACACCTCATCTGTTTATTTCTTGCACTTCCCTTCCTCACAATATTTTTTTCTAGATTTTCATTTTTCTTTCCTTGGGCAGTATTCTTTCCCTTCAATTACTGCAAGTCTAGTATTTTTTTTTTTTCCCAGATTTTCATTTTTCTTGCCCTGTGCAGTATTATTTCCCTTCCACTATAGCAAGTCCAATATTTCATTTCAATTACTCCAATTACTATACGTTCTCCATTCTTTAGAGAGTTTTGTAGAGAGACAGATATAATTTTTTTTATTTTTTGAATTAATTTATATTTTAGTTTATCTTATAAATTTGGATTAATTTAAAATATAACATAATTATATGACATTGTATATGAGGAGATATTGCAAATATCAAAAGATATGATGATATTATTAGTAGTTAGAAAAAATATTTGAAATGAAAAAAAAAATTAAAAAGTATAATATTTAAATGATATGAAGAAAAAATAGATAAACTAATGTATGGTATATTGTAAAAATCAGTATGTAAAATAGAAAAAATAAATTTTGATAATATATTTTAAAAGATAAAGATGAATGATTTATTGTGAGTGCTCTAAGGTTTCCATTTTGAATTCTAAGTAGAAAACAGAAGCAGACATGATTTATTTAATTATTTTGTTCCATTTCCAAAACGACTTTATTTCACCTCTTTTATCACGTACAGTGCAGTAGATTTCACGTACAGTGCAGTAGATTTCTGCTAGCTAGTTTCCACAAGTATGCTAGTTTTTGGCCAAGGGTTCATTTAACCTATATAATGAAGAAAAATGATATTTCTAGTTATGAATCGGGTAAGTATCGTACGATTTTTAAAAAGAAAAAATAAATATGAGATCTATATGAAAAAATTAATTTTTTTAATAATAAACTTCATTTTTTTTCAAAAATTGTGCAAGACGATTACACAATCTATAACTATATATAATATTATTCATTTACATATTATACTACTATCTTTCACATATTATACTACTATCTTTCTTTCATTCCACTTTCAGGACTGCCCATAATTAAAGCAAAAGTATTGAGAATTTGAAGTTGAGCTCCACTTGGAATTTTGCCTTACAAGTGGTTATTAGACAAGAAAGAACTTGTCATTGTTCTTTTTTTATACAAATATGCCAATATATTATTTATATAATAAATACTTTTGGATTTATTTTGTTGAAATAAATCCAACATGTATATAAGCATCTTTCAAAACACAAAAAAACAATAGTAGAATATAAAGCATAAAGGGGACCATATTTTAAGAGAATCCAAATCTACACAAAAGCTAACTCGAATTTAATTGGATTGATCCGATTTGTGTACTATAACGTTCGTAGGGTCAATTATTTGAAAAAACAAGCTATACCAAGAGAAGAGTGTTGTTCAAACCTGATCTATATCTAAATCCTTCTACACGTTTTCATGCTCCACAATCACATCATCCATTTGTCGTAACCAAATTTTCTGTGTCCGATAAATTTTAGTCATTTGAAAAATTATTTCAATAGATAAAATGTTTTTTAGAGTCAATTATTCTACTTTAAAAATTAAAGAGGAAGAGCAACAAGGATTAATTTTGAATTTTTTATTGTATTTTATTTGAAAGTTTAAAAAATTTGTAATAATTAGATGAGATAAAATAAAATGATTTGTGAAAACAAACCAGTTGGCAAAAATCTATTTGACAAGATGGCGACAACATAGATTTTTGAATTCCAGGGGACCAATATATGCAATCAATTTTATTGGAAAATTTTGTTTTTGCTCGGAAAATAAATACCTTTCATGTCATCCGTCGTTGCATGCATGTTGTAGAACTTCTTCTGTAGACTTTTAAAACTAAATAAATAAAAATATATAAAAGTGCCAAAATAAATTAGATGCACGGTTTCATCATCATATATGATATAATTGATGTTGTTTTCATGTTGTATCATTCACATACGTCTTATAAATTTTGGAAATTTTGACTTCAAACACTTTTTTCTTGGAAAATAAAAGGAAGTACTACATTGTAGGTTATATTTTAATTAGTTATTTGTAAAGAATTTAGGTTATTAATAATAATTTTTTTCATTCTTTAAGTTTAATTTTTAATTTCTTTGAATTTTTACTTTTTAACTATATATATAATTGTCTTAATTTTTAAGTAGTAGTCATTTTATCATGATTTTTGTAACTTTCTATAATATTATTTTCTTTTACTTATCTCTTCAATTTTTGCTATTGGACGTTTGTAAGCTTTGAAAATGCTTATATATGGTATGTATTTGACATGTGTTTATCACTAACTAGTATAAAACAGCGTGAAAAGCTGTCACTATATAATTTTTGTTGAAAATTAAAGAATCCGGATGAAGGGACCATTTTATATATGAGTATTACCTCAATATCGCCATCATGTCATTTTTTCTTCTCCCAAATTAAAGATCAATTTAAAATGATGATACAAGGCTATTTGCGGCAAGTAAAACTCGTCACTGATACATTTCTTTCTCCTGCTGCCGCACGTATTTGCAGTAAAAGATCCCCTCAAACGTGTTATGTGTTAGGCTACACAGAATTTGTAGCAAAATCTTTTTTGGGCAATTAAAAAATCGCCACAAAAGAAAAACCAGTTATTTCCAAGATTTTAAAAACCGTTCTGTTCTGATTGAAATGGAGTAACCAGCAAGGTATAATGGGTTGTTCAATTTCGGCTTGAATTTCAGCCGTTCTGGATTATTACGGCCCATTCTGGTGTTTCGGCCAGAATACGTATTCCAGTCCGGAATTAGACTAAATGACAATTTGAAAAATATTTTGAAAAGTAAAGGGCAAACTTATAAAAGCTTCAACCCTTTTCATCATAGATGTATCATATATGCACAATTTCCTGTACAAGCAAGTTAATAAAATCCTTAAAACCCAGCAAAAAAGAAATAAATACTCAAGAAATATTAATACATGAACTGAAGTAAAGTAAATGGGTGAGAGAGACAATTAGACCTGATGATCTTTTCAAAATAATAAAAAACAACGGATTGTTAGAAGGGGCCCATGGTAGCTTATATGCACTGTTTTTTTTTTTTTTTTTTTTTTTTTTTTTTAATGAAGATATTTGATATTTTTTTAGCAGTCTTTTTTACATCAATTTTTTTAGTAGTGTGATTGAGAACTAATTTCAATTTAGAAATATTATTGAGTTTTTCAAATATGTATATTTTTAAGACTTGTATTATATTATTTTAAAATATAATTTTTCTATATATATATATCAACTATCTTGAAACGGTATACTGAAACATACCGACACCGACATATTGTGTTCCAATATTTCAACTGGAATGAAATTCAAAACTTTGGTTATTTTTAAAATCATATGTGGTGACACATAGCACCATAATGGGGATAACACGTGGTTTATTAAAAAAATTTATATTTAAAATAAAATAGTATCTAAAAACACAAAAAGATGAAGACTAAAGTTTTAAATTCTCTCTACTTTTGAAATAAGGCAAAGTGAATGGTATAAACTAGCTAGGAGGCACAATAATATTTTCCATATTTTGAAGCCACATTCTTAAAAAAAAAAAAAAGAAAAAAAAAACCTCAGTATTGAGATCGGTTAAAATATATATGATGATTATTTTCCTGCAAATAACTTAGGTGCAATAAATTATTATAAATGCACGTACACATGAATTATATAAAGGAGTATCTTTCAGCCGCTTATAAAGACAAAACAATGAATAATATTATTAAGAAAAATATTATTTGTAATTGGCTAGAGAAGCCGTTAGGAGCCCCGGCTATCTTTCAGCTTGTAAAAACGCACAGTTTTTTCTTCATCTTGTTAGACCCAAGAAATGCTCATCTTCATGAAGCCACAGAAGTCTTCCTCTTCTCCATAGCCACTCCCCCCTTTGTCTTCTCCATGAACGCAACGAAGCCCCTTTCGTCTTCTCCACCTACATCTAAATCTACGAACCCAAAAAACCCCAGAGCTCTACATCAAGCCCATTCGTCATCTCTTCGTCTACGCAAGCACTCAGATATGAAATTCCCTATGAAATTCCCTTCCCACGAATCGAGCATAGTTTGCTATTGTTGTTCTCCTACTTCTCTTTGCTCCTTTATGATGAACTCCACCTTATTGTTTTCTCCAACGTCCTATACTTCAACTGGTAAACCCTAAAGATAAACACGCTCAAAGGCCAAACAAAAGAACCTAGAAACGTGAAGCAAGAGAAAAAGCAAAAGAAAAGTCAGAAAATGGGTTTGGAGCAACAAACAGAGACAGAATCTGCAATTCTCAGATTTTGCAGGGAAAATAACATGTGGGTTTGTGGCTAAAACCGCAGGCGTGGTCTAATCAATTTCAGCACCCTTGGTCTAAAATCAAGCTTCATCTTATTGTTGTGAAAACAATGGAAAAGAATTGATCAGAATTACGTAAAATAAAGAAAGCACACCCCATCTCCGGATTCGTATTAGCATCTAAATCTATATTTACAGAGGAACCATTACTTTTATACTGGACTTATTCCGGGATATGGAATCTCAACGACCATCCACTTAGCATCTTCTGTAAAAACAACCCCAAAAAGAGATGTTAATTGCAGCAAAAATAAAGCAATTGCAAGGTGATGATTAATTTTTTTATTTGTGAAATGAAATCCTTTTTATTGAAGCATTTTTCTATTTTGGAGCACCAAGTCAAGCTTCGTCTGAAATCAAATTTCCCTCCTTCTCGTTTCATCTGTTTTATTTTTTTTAATATATTGGCCACGTCAGCCACGGTTCCACCACGATTTTGCGGCTCGATTTCCGAATAATTATAGAACAATGTCATACATTCAATCTCCTACTAAATAATAAAGAGTAATAATATATATAATCGTGGAGTATGTAAGTATTGCAAAATCGTTTTGCAAAAGAATAAAATTCTTAACTAAAGAATTAATTTTTTTTATATGATTTCATATTTACTCATTTTATATGATTGTAAATATCATTTTTAAATAATAAACGACATAATAATTCCAACTAGTACGCCTGAGGCCCACGTGAATATTGATACGCATGCAGAGGAGAGAGGGAGTGAGCCATTTGTTTTTATATTTATTCTAACTATTCGCTAAATTTTGCATAATTTAATTTATTTGCTAAGATCTTTTTCGTTTTAATTCTTAAAATTTAGACAAAAATTTTAGAGATATTGATCCACCAAGAAAAATTTAGCACCCTTTTGTCAAAAAAGTGTACCTTTTTTTTTTTAGGATTTGCGATTGTTTATGTTTTAGTATTATGTTTTATATTTTTTGTATTTTTTTAAAATACATAAAAATTGCTCTTAAAAAAGAATTGATGTTTACACTACATAGTATTAGGGCCTGTTTGGGGGTTACAATAGGAGTTTTAAAGAATACTTAAATGGCTTTAAAAGCTCTTTAATAGAAAATTAGATTATTTCAGTGTTACATATTAAATTATTTTTAATCTTAAATAAGTTAAAATATACGTTTAATGATGATGAGTGTACGAAAATACATTCTAAATATCTTATTATTAGTCTATAATGTTAAAATATAAACATAAATAATAAGAATTAGCTTGAATTCTTGAACTTAAATTTTATTTATTTTGAGATATTCTTAAATATATTTTTTATATATAATTTTAGAATCCACAAAAAGAGAACGAAAGCCTATTAAAAAAAAAAAAAAAATGCAAAGCGTAGCATCTAATTTAAAGGGCGAAATGCAAGTTAAGGGAAATGACTTTTCAAGAATGCATTTTTGAAGGTGGGGGGTTGCTAGATTGGCGTACACTTTCAATTGGAAGATGGTTCTTAAAAGAGGTGGATAACTTTTCAAATACCATATATGGATGAGGGGTTGGTGGGATGTACAGAGAACTTTTCTAATATAGGATATTGAAAGCAGCTGGTAGGTGGATAGAGAGGAGCAAGACTTTTAAAAAGCATCTGTTAATCTCAATTTATTATTATAATTTTTTTAAATTTTAATATAAAATATAATAAATAATTTAATTTTTTAAATTATAAAATAATATTAATATTAAAAAATAATATTTTAATAATATTTTATCATCTCAACTCAATTTAATTCAACTCAGTTTAACATACAAACGCAACCTTAGAACGGAATTTTTTCTTTTTGGAGGAAAAAAAAAGAATATATATATATATTTTGTGTTTTATGGAAAACTAAAGTTTAGGTAAAGCCTATGACAAAAATTGATTGGTAAAATTGTTTTAACTATATTTCAATTCACAGATTAAGTTCTTATCGTTTAAGATTCTATGATTGAATTCTTTATTTATTTTGGATATTATAAGTTTAAGACAATTATATTAAGTCTAACTATGATTTGATATTTTTTTTATACATAAAAATTATGGTTTGTAAATGGGTAATATATTCTATCATTCTAGAATTAATTTGAGAAATTAGATGCGTATTTTGTCATATCTTCCAATTAAAAATTTTGTATTATAATTCCTAATCGTGTGTATAATTTGGATTGGAAAAATCAAAGTATTGGATCCGGTTGATGGAATCCTGAAACTTTACTTACATTTTTATCCATGTCATAATCTCATTTTAATTGTATGTTTTAGGTAGATTTGAAAATACCTTTCAGATTCTTATCATCTTGTCATTTGATCTTTTCCTTTAAATTTGCGTTCTTGTAGCATTTTTTTGACTCCCTGTAGATCAACATTCTGAATTATACTATAATACCGTATAGTAGTTTGGGCGTAATCAGAGGAGAAACATCTTCCTCAAACGTATTTTTTCGAATAATACGGAATGTAATTTGAATTTTAAAAAGACATTCAATGGACGAAAATATTTATATAATTTTTAGATAATTACAATTTTTAAATTTTTAAGTATATGGTCATAATCTTTAAAAATTCAAATAATCGTCATTTTTACCTTAGAAAACACTTTTTTTAATTTGTTTCCAAATAAACGTAATGTGTTTGAAAGTATTTTAAATATATGGTTACTAAACAGTAAATAAATTTTTAATAGTATAACTTATTACTTAAGTTATAAACTATAAGCCTTAAAGTTATAACATATATTTTCTACCACAATCCCAAACATGCACTTAGGAGTTGTTTGGATAGAGAAATGATCTTATTTTATCTCATCTCATCTAATCATTACAACTTTTTCAAATTTTCACACAAAATATAATAAATAATTTAACTTTTTTAAATCTCAAAATAATAATAATATTAAAAAATAATATTTTAACAAAATTTTATTCAATTCATTTAAAATCATCTCATCTCATTTTACTATCTAAACGAAGAGGTAATTGATTATTAAAATTATTATTATTAGTTTCCTAGCTAGCAAGAAAACAAATTACAAGATCAGAAAATCCAAAAAATTCATTTTTCAAGCCAAAAGAATCTTGCTTCCATGTTCATATAAGAACTGCTTTCGATTCACCTCAAAGGTCCGGACTAGGGGTGTAAATTTAAATTGAAAAATCAGAAAATCGGTCCAGACCGGTTTTACCGATTTTAAACCGGTTCGGTCCAGAACCGGTTCTTAGAATGTAAAAACCGGCTGGTTCCAGTTTTAGAATTTTTCAGATCGAACCAGACAGAACCGGACCGATTGATAAAAAATATATATAAAAAATAATATTTACATTATTGTATATATAAGTTTCATACAAAATATTATACATATATTAATATATATAAGTTTTATATATTATGTGTAATTATAAATTTTTATGTGAAATTTTTATATATAATATATATAATTATATATATTCATATATGAAATAATTTTTTATTATAATTTATAAATTATTACATAAAATGTTAATACTAAATTACTAAAAGTTTATAACTAATACTAATAGTCTAATATAGACTAATGACTATAGTTATACTTATAATTAATACTACAAGTTTTTACTAAAAGTTTATAACTAACTAATATTAAGTATATAGTTTATAACTAATACTAATATATAACTTATAACTATACCAATAGTCTAAAATTAATACTATTATATAGTCTAATATATTAATAAAAGTATAAAACATATTTTTTTAAATCAATTTTTTTTTATAAAATTTTTTTTAATAATAAATTATGAAACTTACATTTTAAAAAAATCGAAAAACCGGACCGGAAATTGATAAAACCGGAAGTATCGGTTTAGGAGGGTAACCGGTGCGTAATCGATTTTAAAAAATACAAAACCGGTATATACCGGTTCGGTTCTAGATTTTGTTCAAAACCAGATCGGATCGGATCGGTTACACTCGTAATCCAGACTGAAAAGTGAAGGCAGGAAAAAGCTCTACTTAGGAGACATGTATTAAACTAAATAGGTATAGATATTTTAAAAAATACTTTAGTCATAAAAATATTTTATAAAAATAAAGTTAAAAATTTAGTAATTTAATATAGTATATTAAATTATAATTAAAATTAATTATATTATAAATTAAATTTAACATATGACATAATCATATCAATTTATAAATTTATTTATATAAAATCTATTTAAACAGTAACAATACCCTTTACTCTTACTTTTAAGCTATAAATTATTTTTCGGTTTCCGCAATCTTGATTTTGGTGTGCACATGGTTCTAGCTATCTTTTATTAAAGAGTTTTACTATTCATCCTCACTACCCACAACTAACTACATTTAGATTTATTTTTATTTTTATTTTTTCTTTTTATTCCACCACCGGTACTTCTTGGGAAGTACACAGCAGTGCTGAACAGTGCATATATATAATTGATTGGGAGGTTTTGTAAAAGAGACTGATAGATGCAATGTGAAGATTGAAGAAGACGAGCAGTACTGAACAGTGGATATCTACTTTTCTTTTATGTTGTTATTGGATGACACTATTTGAGGATCTGGAACCGGAGGCGCAAGGAACTCACAAATCCAAACGCAGGCAGCACTCATGTTAGAGAAAGACAGAGATATATAGAAAGCTGAATTCTTTTTGATAAAATCTGATATTATAAATTGCTGGAGAAGATGTCGAAGCTGAGCGACTCAAAGGTCATAACATGCAAAGGTATGCCCCTATTTTTATTTCATTTTTACATATGCAGTTGCAGAAGAGAAGATCATTATATATATACATGATGGGTATAATAATTTATCTCATAATATTATTTTTTTATTTTTTATTTTTCCAATTGGTGGGGAAAGCTGTGGTGTGTTGGGGAATTGGGGAAGCGTTGAAGGTGGAAGAGATACAAATAGAGCCTCCAAAATCATCTGAAGTTCGCGTCAAAATCCTGTATGCCAGTGTTTGTCACACAGACTTGTTACACGCCAAGGGCTTTCCAGCTGTGAGTATCCTTCCCTTAATAATTCTGAGTTTTTAGACAGAGGGTTTGACATTTTTCCTTCTTGTTCTGCAGTCTGCTTTCCCTCGAGTTTTAGGACATGAAGGTGTCGGGTAAGCTCTCCTAATTTGTAATGTCTCCTCCATCTTCTCAGGCCAGTACTTGTGTCGAAGTAGTACTACTGATTGTAGAAACAATCGACCATTTTCGTTTTTTAGTAGGAAAAAGTCATTGCACAATGTGAGTTAGTTTGAATTATGCTATTTCTATCGTAGAAGTAAAGTTAGATACAGAATTAGAGTGTGCAAGTCTATAAAATTTCAGTTTTAAAGTAGGCCGGTTCACCATACAAAAATAAATTATTTTTTTTCAAGTGAATCTCAAATGCTGTGCCCTAAGATTGTACAATGATGTGGTTGGTGTGCCAATAAAAAATGTTTGCAAATTAGTAGATTTATACTGAAGAGCTCAACCCTTATTAAAACTAAACTATGTGATTGCAGTGTGGTAGAGAGTGTGGGTGAGGAAGTAACAGATGTCAGAGCAGGAGATTTTGTCATTCCAACCTTCATGGCCCAGTGCCAAGACTGTGAGTATTGTGTGTCAGGAAAGACAAACTTGTGCCTAAAATACCCTATACCCTTGAGTGGTCTTATGCCTGATGGCACATCGAGAATGTCTGTAAGAGGCCAGAGGCTGTACCAAGCCGTTTCTTGCTCTACGTGGTCGCAGTACATGGTTGTTGATGCTATCTACGTCCTCAAGATTGATCCCAGCATAATTGATCTGCCTCATGCTAGTTTTCTCTCCTGTGGGTTTTCAACTGGATTTGGGGCTGCTTGGAAAGAAGCTGGGGTTGAACAAGGATCGAGTGTTGCTGTTCTTGGTCTTGGTGCTGTTGGATTAGGGGTATGTCTAATTTTTTTAGATCAATTTTAATTTTCTGGATTTCGATTTTGTAACATTTTCAAATCTAATATGTCGTGTAAAATATTGCAGGCCATAGAGGGAGCAAGAAAACAAGGGGCAGTAAAGATAATTGGCATTGACAAGAATGAGAAGAAACGTAAAAAGGGAGAAGCATTTGGAATGACTCACTTTATAAACCCTAGTGATGATGAAAATGATCAGAAATCTATTTCCGAGCAGGTCAAGGAATTGACTGGTGGAATTGGTGTGGATTATTGCTTTGAGTGCACAGGAGCCCCACTCTTGCTCAATCAAGCTCTCCTTGCCACAAAAATGGTATATCTTATCTATATTTTATTTATGTTCATGTTATATGTATACATGATGTTACAAATATTGCTAATTAATTCATAAGGGAAAAGGACAAGCAATATTACTTGGTGTAGGAAATCATCCAACACTGGAGATCAGTTCCCTACCCATATTGCTTGGTGGAACCTTGAAGGGTTACCTTTTTGGAGGGCTCAAACCCCAAACTGACCTACCTGTTCTAATCGACAAATGCAAAAATAAGGTGAGTTTTTATTTAAAGAAATTGCTGTAAATATATATATTATTTTTCTTATAAAATTTATGTCGGTATGAATAATCATATATATATATATATATACACAACTATTTCACAAGCAATTTAATAACTAACCAATGTGATAATGCCACGAATTCATAAAATATATTAAGATTTTTCGGAATTTTGAATTGTGTAAAGATTGTATACGTACCATTATTCTTTTGGTATTAATCAATGTTGAGAACGATAAAAGGAAAAAGTATAGCAAAAATGAATTCAATCACATACCAACATAAGATTTACGTGATTCTGCAATATGATTACAAGGTGCAAATAATTTTATTTTCTTGAAAGTCGAATACACAATGCGGCAATACAACGAGCGGCCGTACAAATATACAATATATATATATATATATATATATATATATATACACACACACACGCTTGTGTAGTGAAAACCTAATTCGACTTGGGCCTATCGGAGCAAGCCTGTGTTTCATGGCTAAAGCCTCATCAAATCGAGCCACCATAAAACAGAACCATGCTCACACAAAAATCCCAACAATCAATATATATATAGCAGCTAGTCATGTACGTAAGAGTGGCATTACTTTTTATCATCTTCACACTTTGGTAGCAATAAGCAGTACTGATTTATGCTTTCAAATTTGAAATTTCCTTATTCTATTGGGTATGAAATGTGTTAAAATTAAACAACAATATATATTAATTGTGCTTATGAATTCTGGTAACATCTGAATCAATGCTACTTTGTTCTATATGTTCGATCGGCAGGAATTCCAACTTGGTGAACTTTTGAGTCATGAAATTTCACTGGAAGATGCTGATAAAGCATTTGACCTAATGAAGCACCCGGACTATGTGAAGATTCTTATCAAGCTTTGAGTGATCCTGTCTAGCAATATTAATGTTCAAGATGCATGTTGGCTAGCATGCTAATAACTAGCATATGATAATAAAGGAATTTTCGGCACCAAACAGGTTGATAATAAGAGTCTTCGGCACCAATTGCAAGCATATGAAACTTATTTCAAGTACTGTTTCAAGGTTTCATCATATTCGATTTTGGACTTGCGAAAGGTTTAGTATAAAGGATTAATTTCCCGTACCAAACAGGTTACATACACATTTTTTATGATAACCTGCTGAATTATGTGAGTATTGGGGAGACAAAAAAGCACAGCTTATCCAAGATTTCAAAGATAAAAGGACAAGAATAAACTAATGATCGGCCTTGTATGATGACACAAATCTGATCATTATGCATACAGCCAGCAAACTTTAGCCATGCCTTTTATTTATTTTTTCTTTATATCCTTAATGGATACTTTATGTTTTTAGTACTTTCTCTCACTTTTTGCTTGACGAAAAGGCCATCAAACTCTGCATAGTTCGGTGGACTGAGGGATTAGCGAGAGGTCTAGGAAGTTTCCAGTTTTGAAAATTTTGAATTTAAAACCTTTTGATCTTCTGATTTCAATCCTAAACTATTTTGAACACAAAGAATGTGAAAGTAGCTTTTTAATTGAGTTTAGGGTTTAATTGGTGGACACGATCTGATATTGATCTAATCGCAATTATTTATTTTTACATTTAATTATTAGTATGAAGATCAAGAGGCTAAGTTATTTAATTATAGTTTGATTGGTTAGTGAGTCCAGTAAATCAAGAGGCCAAGTACATCCAAGGGCCAGAAAACCACCTGAAACTTTTAAAAAGAAAAAGAAGATTTGCAATAAATCTTGGACCAATGAGAACCCTCAGATAGTGTTCTGTCTCTCATTTTCACACCATACACTCAGATATTGCTGAGTACAATTGTTAGAAAGAAAGGTTTGCAAGAGTGAGAAAGAGTTGCATCTTAGAGTGAGAAGGAAGTTCTTCTGGGTAACTTGCAGTTGCCACATTCCTAAGTTCTCTTCTACATTTTTATTTTGGTTCACTTGATATGAGTATTGATCAAATAATTTTCTTTGACAGGCTTGTGAAGCTCTCATCTCTTTGGGGGAATGCTATATATGCGACTTCTTGAGTTTTTCTAACCTTTGATGTAGTCACCTATTAGTAATGAGACTTGGACCATGAATATGTGTTGGACCAACCCCTTCATGACCCATTTAGACTACCCTTTTTTCAAGAGACCAATAATTCTTAACTAGGAATAATTTTTCGGACGTCATTTTAACACTAGCCAATCTCCCTAAATTTCCGAAAAATGCTAATTTCCTCCTTACTTTTAACTTGAAGATTGTCAACATACACTTTCATGTTCCTCCTAATTTGCCTTTGGAATATTTGATTTACTAACTGTATGTCGCAGAGCCTTATTTGGTTTTAGCCGAAGTAGGCGTCCATAAATCTAAGCATTTTGTGGCCAGCCATGAAGCTTATGCACAATTTGCCATTTTGCGTTCTCTTTCTTGATAAGTAATGTGTCTGACAGCCATTCCGCATGATGCACTTGTCTAATGAATTCCGCCTTTAGCAACCTGTCAAATTCCTCTTCTATGGCTTGACACTTGTATGCAGTGAAGCTTCGCCTTTTCTACCACACCTGTTTGGCATTTGGAGTCATGCAAAATTGATTCTCATTTATTTTCGAGTTTATCCCTGTTATTTCCTCGTGGCTCCAAACAAACATGTTTTGGTAGTCACTTAAAACCCAGATAAACTCTTCCAACACTGAAAGATTTCTAGAGACAAATGTTGAGTCATCCATTTTTGGGCAATTTCAAAATTAATTCTGGACTAATTTCAAGAAAATTAACTAGGAGGTCGTATACCTTCAGAAATGTCTATGTTTCTAGCTTCCAACGCATCAAATAGTGTGCAATTTAGTGTTTGGGCTGGCAAAAGAGGAAGTTATGACGAGTTTTTTAGGTATTTATATTAGCAAAATATGACGATTTTTGAGAATTCACTTAGTTTCTTGTGATGTCTTTTATTTCCAATTGTTGTTAATAAAGTATTTAATTTTTTTGTTTTGGATTGTGTGTGCTTTCATTTACTATATTTATAAAAGTTAAGAATGAAAATGTTTCGTGTGTTTCTTCTTGAATCAATATAGGAGGTGAGTTCTTGCATTGTATCCTTGGTGAAATAGTTTTGGTAGCTGCTAATCTATATCCATTGAATATTCATTCGGGTGGTGAGCCTTTTTATCCATGTTGGTACTAAACCCGATATCAATAGGTATCAAATTGACTATTGTTTTAATGAGTATCCCTAATTAGAGTAAAGCGATACGGAATCGCACAAACAATAGATCTCACCTTTTATCTCTAGTGCTGCTGGAGTGTGGGGCGCCCTTGTCCCCTAAACAACAAAGAGAGGCCATAATTAGTAGGCAACTCATACATAGTGAGCCACCAATTCTTCCTTAAGGAAGGAAGATGGTGTAAGCAAGCTTGATTACGACTTGCGAGCCGAAAGAGGGGTATATAAGGCGCGCTCGACCGAGAAAAGAAGTGCGGCTCCTCTGACTTTGTTCCATTACTTATTCATAAAGTAGACGTTTGTAAAATCAAATAGCCAATTTATTAATGCAGATTTTATAACGAGTCTGAGATAGCATGTGTATCAACGTATAAGGTCCACCCGGTTGCTATGGTGAATCATCGTCACCAAAAGCCAAACAATGAGTTACCGCCAGCTTGTGGCTCATGAATGGGACCTTCATGATATTAAATTAAAGGAGTTGAGGAGACAAGTACAACAATTGCAACAACATCTTGAGCGATATGAACCTTTTGGACATGAGGGCTCTTGTAAGGGGGTCTTTCCCCTATCTGCCCTTGAAGTAAGCCCATGAGGGACCTCTGGAGAAGTAAGTCAGAGAACCCGGCCAAGCCCAGTCAAGGCCAACGACCTCCTCTAAAAGGACTCAGTGGACCTTAGCAGAGTATTCGGCCCACGGGCAAAACCCACCCACGAAGCAACCCACGAGTAGGGAAAGTGGACTATAGGGGTAGATGAGACTTGCCGCCCTGACACCATCCTGATGATAAACTACCCTTGGGAACCTGCATAGACAGGTGGGCAAGAAATATGGAGAACTCGTGATCTCCTGATAACAGGCATGGAAAGGCTTAAATAGGGAACGCTTATGGGTAAAGTAAGTCAGGAAGCCACATTGTATTAATGGTGCTACTCCTCGGACTCCATGCCTCATGAATGATGCTGCCCCAGATGCCACGCTGCATTAGAGGATTCTGACTAAATGAACAGTGGAAAGACATGGGCCCCTCAAAGTCAATGACGAACTGTCCCCACCAGAAACCTAGTATAAGAGTCATTCCCCAAGAACAAAAGACTCTCTCTGATCCTTCTCAGCTTATGCACAAGCTACTAAGAAGATATATTGACTTTGGCATCAGAGATTCCCGACCACCACCCAGGCCTCCCATTCTTCGTGTTTGCTTAAGTATGTAGGTGAAACTTTGAATACCCGAGTTATTGGAACCTGGCCCAAAGGCGTGTGAAACACGATGTTAACAACTCTCATCATGATTTGGAGGGTAAATCTTCCTCTTATTAACCTTTTGGATATACGCCTTTTCATTTCCTATGCTTGGAGGGATATTCCAAGTTTACCTATTTAAGTCCCAAGTTATGAATTAAATATAAAGTTTTGTGTGTTCCTTCTTGAATCAAAACTCAGCCTTTGGCTTTCTTCTTTACAAATCTTATCCTTTGGTGGATTCTAATAGGTGGCAACTTCTTGCTTTGTATCCTTGTTAAAATATTATTGGATGGTGATAATCTTTGTTTCTTGGAATATTTGCTTGAGCGGTGAGCCTTCATTTCCATGATGGGACTAAACTCGGGGTCACCTTCCTTGACTGCAGTCATCATCCTTGTCTCGATCCTCACAGTTCTATATAATCAACTAGTGTTTAGTTCTATCAATTCCAAAGGTTCTGCCACCTCTTCTTGTTTTAACATTGTAATTACTTCTTTCATTCTTCTGAGAGAATTAATGCAGCATTTCCTCGCCAACTTGTTCTCATCATATTTCTCTTATTTCCACTTTTGTTGGAAACTTCATCATTAGATGTATGTCAATGTGACTACTTTCATCTTCTTTAATGTCGGTCCCCCGATTATTGCGTTATAGGCAAAGGACCCTTTGAATCTTAAGAATTTATCCTTCATCATGAAAGGCTTTGCCCATACTGACTACACTATTTCCCCCACGAACCCTTTGAATGGGGTTGGGCCATTCTCCTTTGATTCTCCCCCATGCTCATTTTCTGGAATGATTCCCAATACAAAATGCAGGGTCAACTACCATTATCCATTAGGACCCTTCTGGTTGTGTAATTTGCAACTAGCATAGTCACTACCAACACATCATCAAGGGGTATTGGACTCATGCATAATCTTATTCACTAAAGCTTAGCATTTGCAAGCCTGTCTTCACCATTTTTTACGATCTCCCCACTACAAACTTCTTGGTGTCTTGCTTTCTCAGCATGTGCTTTTCTTAGCATTGTGGGACCACCCCATTAAACCCTCATGAGATTTTCATCTTATCATAAGGGGCATGCTAGGCTTGTGGAGATCCTCTTCTAGGTTGGGCTCGGTTCTAGTCTATTAAATCTCCTATCCACCCTCTTTGGGCTCCTATCCCTCTTATGTCATCTTTCCTGGATCACATCCCATCCTCATTCCCGTCTTCTTACAAGTCGGAGGTGGTGTTCCACCACGAAGCGCTCTAACTCTCCCTTTGCATTTCTTATATTTAAAGACTTCAACCCATCCGTATTCTGGCTACTCTAACAAGGATACATGCAAAATTTACTTCCCCTATTACTTCATCGATTTCTTCCCTTCGTTGTGCCCATCAAGTTTCTACGGCTTTCACCTGGTTAGTAGTGTGTACATTATGACCTTTTGGAGATTGGACTTGACCTACCTTTTCCTTTTCTCCCCTCTTGTCGCTCCATTGTACATCCTCCTCTCTTCTTTTATTTTTATCTCACCTTAAAAGCTTTTGTTTTTGCACCATTTATGAACTTCACGACCATACTCCACCCAATAACATTGCCAACATAATTTTTTTGTCTTGGTCATCTGGGGCGAGACTATCTTTGTTAACCCTTTCCATATATTCTTTCAACATTTCTTCTTCTTGCTCCTTCACGATCATCATATAGACTACTAGTTGCCTCCTCATCTCACTCACCATGAACTTTGCAAGGAAGTGTCTATTGAACTCATCGAATTCAAGCATTAAAAAGAAAGCTTGGCAAGCTATCTCAGTTGGGAACCTGTGGACCAACATGTAGGACTTGAAAGCTTCAAGGTGCTTGACATTTTCCTTTGGCCCATCATACAAGTTAAGCTAGGGGAACTTTAAACTTGCTTGGTAGTGGGACAAACATTACTTCTCGAGTAAATGGTAGACCGATATGGTTAAGTTGTGTACCAACAAAGCAGTTGACACCTTCCTTTCCATCTCCTTGTATTCTTCCTTCAATTCATTGAGACTTTCCTTAACAATCTTCTTTCGGCTTGCCCTTCTTGCATGTATCATCCCTTCTTGCCTGTGACCATGTGGTTGGTAGCATTTAGGTTTTTGTTTTCACTAACAACTAAGATCAATCTCGATCCCATAAACAACATCAAACTATCAGATTTGGTCGACAAGCTGAGCTCCCTAAATTACAATTCGAATTGTAAGATGCCTCTCCTATGCCTTAATGGCCATGCATTACACGGTTGTGAATAAAAGTTTATTGCAGTGAATAAAGGCTGGCTTTAAAGCCAGCAATATGAGATGCACAAGGAGAGCTATATGTAACCCCCCTCAAATGGTTTTCAGAGAATTCCAAAAAAAAAAAAATTACAGAATCTGATTTCTCTTTTTGTTCTCTCTTGAGAAAGTATCTAGGTTGTAGATGTGTTGAGTGTTACTCTGGTTTATTCTATGTAGTATACTTTACTACCGAGAGGAGACGCTTGAGGCTTGCTAGATTATTTGTTCAAGCTGGATAAACTTGTGGAGCAACTCAATAAGCTGTGCTTGAGGTATTCCACTGTGTTTTCTAACATTGGTATTAGAGCATGTTTTTTAGTTGTTTCCAGTTGACCAAAAGCTATTTTTTCGCATATATTTTTATCTGCGATGGGTACCATTATTTTTGTTTTGCTTGAGTTTTTTTTTTTTTTTAAAAAAAACTGTGTTGCTTCTGTTGACTAAGCTGTTGCAAGCATCAGCGGTGCCGTAAAGAAAGTGTAGCGTACACCTGTGAAATTGCAGCGCTCACCTTGGAGTTGTAGCATGCAACCAAGTGCAACACACTGTGGTGGTGCTCTGCGCACCACTAATGGTGCAGCGCTACCCAGGTCTTGAAGAGATACTGAGAAGTGGCAACTGTGACGGTGTCTGTGTGCTATGCTATGAAATGGTACTATTCATATGAATAGTGCCCTAATCGGAGGATGAAGATGACGAGTCATCTGAAATGGGCTTGGGCGCTTTGGCCCATTATTCTAAAAAAAAAAAAAAAAAGAAAAAAAAAGTGGAATGTTAGGCCGATTTCGAGGCCAGTGTTTTAGTAGCCCAATCTTTTTTACACTAAATAAAACACAAATGAAGATGACGAGTCATCTGAAATGGGCTTGGGCGCTTTGGCCCATTATTCTAAAAAAAAAAAAAAAAAGAAAAAAAAAGTGGAATGTTAGGCCGATTTCGAGGCCAGTGTTTTAGTAGCCCAATCTTTTTTACACTAAATAAAACACAAAAGTGGCACACCTGAGTTTTGAACCCAAGACCACCTCCTAAAACCAAAGAGTTGGGCACACCACTAGGCTACGAGTTTCTCTTGATTTAGGTGGGGTTATAAATATATTTATTATACATTTATTTTTTTTAAATAAATAATTTTTTTTGCATGGTTTATTTTTTAGATACATACTATTTTTTTTATTCCATAATGTTATATTTCATGTGATCTTTTATTTAATATTTTAAATTAAATGTGATGACATGTGTGTGTGAATTAAACATGTGGATATATGCTTATTTTATCAACTATGTATATTAGGCTTGAATGTTTAGACCTTAGCCTTATTTTTTTAGTGATAAAATAGAGAGTTTCACTAAGTAATCTTAGTTAGTATTGTCAGTCTGAATGATAGGCTGAAAGAATTGCAGTGATCTCAGTAAGAACTGTAAATGCACTGTATAGCAAAAGGACCACGGTGGCCCAGAAGAACTGTAAATACATTGTATAGCCAAAAGACTATGGTGGCCCCAATAAGAACTGTAAATATACTAATGGAACAAGACAAGTGGACTGTAATGGTCTTAAAATAATAATCTTTGTAGACTGGCCCAACAAGTTGCTGCAGTCTGAGTAGTTATCCTTGTAGACTAGCCCAAAAGGTTACTGCAGTTTTAGTAGGTTCCGTCTTTACTTGTGATTAGGGATAGATAACTACTTAAGATAGTGTGAGTATTGTTGAGATTGAGGAGGACTTGATCTCCCATTTATTTTTTAAATTTGAGCAAAAATTGGGTTATAAATTAATAATTAGATATTGTGGCGCAAGAAATGATTATGAAACCTAGCAAAATTTTGATCTTGTGACGTGTTTGTATTATTTTTATTTTATCTTGGATGGATGTGGCAGATTTCTTAGGTATGTTTGTAATATCCATTTTTTTGTACATTTTGTAGTGAAATGACATTAAAGAATGTAGATGTCAATTTAAACAAGGAGGAGAAATTGGATGGGGAGAATTATGACATTTGACATCGCAATATCCAATATATCTTAGATAAATAGGCGGTCTTGGAGGCCTTAACTCACTCCCTAATGAGCTCGAGAAAGGGAACTCCGACCAACACAAGAGAGATCATGAAGCCTATATTTAATTGGCTCATTGTTCGCGTATTATCATGTTAAACAGCATGCACAATGATCTCATGTGTGAGTTCGAAACCTATGACACTGCCCAGAACATGTGGCAAGCACTGAAGATGAAGTTTGGGGAAACTTCAGCCATGAGGTTGCACAGATTGACTATGAGGTTTGACTCCTATAAGATGGGCTTTGACCACACGATAAAGCAGCATCTTAGGACAATGTAGACCATGATCAGTGAACCCAATATGGCAGGAAACAACTTGACTGATGAGCAATAAGTTTAGAAAGTGATACACTCACTACCAAATTCTTGGGAGACAATGAGCCAGAATTTGATGCATAATGAGAACATTAAGGACTTTGATGATGTCTTGCGTCACTTGGAGCTTAAGGCTGAGAACCTAGAGGCTACTAAGCCCAAACATTCAGCGTATATGGTTGAGTCTGGTTCGCGCAAGGCATCTAGGCCTAAGCGCAAGAAGTCCAAGATAGGGGTAGCTGCTGGATAAGTGAAAAAAGGGTCAAGAACTTCTCAGGGCAGCAAGAGAGGCAAGTACGGGAAGAACTAGTCAATATTAGAGTGCTTCAATTGCGAAAAAAAATGCCACTTCACTCGTGACTATAGTAAGCCAAAGAAGGTACGCTCTGACTATTCTCGCATTTTTTTTGTAACTATCTATGTGATGATTGCTCATTCTCCTATGTGAATTGTTAATTCAGGAGCCACCGAGCACATAGATCGAGATCAAGTCGATTTTGTGGAGTATCGCTGGATTCTAGCTGGGAGTCGTGATATCAAGGTAGGGAATGGAGCTAGCGTGGAGGTGCTAGGACTTGGTACCTACAAGCTAGACTTGCGGGGTGGTCATACTCTATTTCTCCACAATGTGCTACACGCTCTCGAGATCTGACGAAACTTACTTTTTGTAGTTACTTTATTAAGACTTGGTCACAACAACCTCAACCACGTAGAAGTACGAGTAAAAGTGTTCCCCGTCGTCATTTTGAGATTGAAGGGGAAACTTTCATGAGATCCTCTCATCTTCTACTAAAGATGAATGGATAAAAGTACAAAATGATGAGATATAGTCTATGAGAGCTAACTAGGTCTGAGATCTGGTAAATCTACTGTCAGGGCGCAAGACTATTGGGAACAAATAGGTTCTAAAGGTGAAGCACAAGTCGGATGAATCAATAGAAAGGTACAAAGCTCCCTTAGTGGTGAAAAAATATACCCAACATAAGGTTATAGACTATGAGGAAACATCTTCACCAATGATGAGATTTACCTCAATTTGTCTGATTCTAGCTATAATTGTGTATATGGATTTGAAACTCTATTAGATGGATATTAAAACAATATTTTTTAATAGAGAACTAGATGAAGAGATATATATGGACCAACTCATAGGATTTGTAGTCAAAGGTCAAGAGTGCAAGGTGTGCAAACTCAAACGATCTATATATGACCTAAGGGAATTATCTAGACAATGATATCTTAGATTCCATCGAGCCATTCTCTCGAATGGGTTTACGATGATCATAGAGGACTATTGTCTCTATGTCAAAAGGTCTAAGAAGAGCTTCATTATGTTATATGTTGACAACATACTACTAGCTGAAAATGACAAAAGGTTGATAGTCACCACAAAAGAGTGGTTATCTTTTAATTTTTATATGAATGATATGGGTGATGCAGAATACATTTTGGGAGTTAAGATCTACAAAGATCAATCAAATAAATTTTTGTGTTTGTCCCAATAGACTTACACAAAAAAGTTCTCGAGTGCTTTCAAATGAGTGAATGTAAACCTATTGACACTCCTATTGCTAGAGGCGAGAGCTTATCTAAAGAGATGTGTCCTAAGACTTAAAGAGAAATGGAAAAGTGGGGTGTAATATGTCATAATACGGCAGTTCTGCAACCCCTTACTAGTTTATCCAAAAATGATAAATTGCTCAAGGCCTCGTTTGGATAATGAGATGAGATGAGATGAGATGATTTTAAATGAAAGTTGAATAAAATATTGTTATAATATTATTTTTTAATATTATTATTATTTTAAAATTTGAAAAAGTTGAATTGTTTATTATATTTTTTGTGAAAATTTAGAAAAGTTGTAATGATGAGATGAGATAAGATAAAACGGTTTATGTATCCAAACGGGATCTAAGGTTGCGTTTGGTTATTGAGTTAATCTCAGATATTCCGTAAATAATTGTGAAAAAGTAATGATAGAATATTGAATCGTAGTAAAAAAATAAGTGAAAAATAATAATAAAATAATGAATATTAATGAAATACTCCACTACCCGTAAGTCACACCCTTCAGTTCATGTTACCTTTCTTCGACATCCCTCCATTCTCGGTGATCATACCAAGTCTTCCTCCTACAAAATTCACTGAAACGCTTTGACTAAACATGTAAAAAATGATTTCCATCTATAAATATTTCCTCTGCCAACATCTCAACACCCAACAATCGATACTCAACACAGTTGAGGAACCCAACCTCTGTTCCTTGTAAACACACCACCACCAACAAACAGAGACATTCCAAATTCTTACAACCAAATCACACCATCAGAAACCACCAAAAGACACCTTAGAGGACACCAAACGTGTAAGCCCCAAAATCTCTCCTCCATCACTCTCTCCCCTCTGTAAATCAACAAATAATAGGCATGTCGCTTCTGTTCACCATTGACACCACAGGGCATAGGAGCTTTCTGACAACAATGGAAACTTCTAACCGTCATCTTCCACAGCAGTCCAGCCACCAAATCCGTTGTACCCTTTCTAGTAAGCCATGCAAGCGCTTTCTTCCTCTTTTCTCCACCATTTTTCTGCAGCCAAACATTGGTGTTCCATTAGAAGCTTCCACCACCATTGATCTGAGTTCGGCCACATAGAACCATCGTCGCACGGCGTCCCTCTCTTCTCGATAAGCCACGCCGATCCCTCCCCTTCTATTCTCTCCACCTTTTCAACCTAATGAAGCCTAACAGTTTCTCTGTTGCACAGGAATTTCCTCTACTGTTGATTTCACTCCGACCATAGCTCAGTCGCCTCTGCCTTTTCACACGGTGAGCCTGAGCACCTCACTGTCGCACGACTTTTCCTTCTCCAATGAAGGTGTTCTATTTTTATCTTTTTGGGTCTTGTGTTTTAGACTTTCTCTTTATTTTTAGCCGTACCCAAAAACCCCTGCATGTCTGTAGTTATTAAAAAAACCTACCCTTCAAGCAATACCTTTTAACTTTTCATAAAGCCTCTAGAAGGCTCGTTCATTTCTACCTTTAAAACTAGGGGTGAGTGTTAGTTTTATGTAATTTTTATCACTCTTTTATTCATGAAAAATGTCATTTTTCCTTTAATACTATTGATTTTATTTTATTCTATATATTTTTCTTTATTTTATCGAATTTGAAAGAATGAAAATATTTAGTGCAAAAGGAGAACATTTGGGTACAAAAGAAGAAACTACAAATTCAGATAGATGAGAGGCAGTGAGATCTGAAGAGAGCCAATGAGATTTGCGTGAAGAGCCTTGTCCCGTGGGTAGCAAAGAGATTTCTCTCTCCCAAGAAAGAGAAGACTTACCTCTCGGTAGGTGAGGAGACTCGCGACTAGAAGGCACGAAGACTTGGCGACAAGGCTCTAGGAGGGTATATTGGGTGACTAGTCTAAACGATCAACTTAAAAGACCAACTTAAATGACATCTTGAAATCCATCACGAGACAAAAGGCAAGCAACTTTATCGCTCAGTAGGTTGGTGAGAGGGTTTTATCATCCCGATCGAGAGTTTTTCCACTTGGTAGGCGAGGATATCAGTTATATTCAGCGCACACGACATCTACCCGGTGGGATAATTCCTCTCGACCGGGATCAATCTGCTACTGACCACCAAATTTGAGTTCTGCAATCAATCTGTTGATGGCCAAATCCTCCCGAACTCCGCAATTCAAGCTATATATCACTGAATCTTCCATTTTAGATCATCTCGTTATTCTTGGGATAACTCATTTTATATTAACATTTATCTTTAGAAACTATTTTTGAGATTTTTAGGCTAGAATGTAGCCGCATTTACTTATTTCCATATTTGAGTTTTGACATCTATTTAATCCCATATTGTGGGATGAATAGAGAGTTTTTGAGTTTTTTTAGAGAGTCTGACTTTAGGTTTCAATAGTTCAGAGTTTATTATTTGAGTTTCTTTCAAGGACGCAAATCTGGGGGAGCAGAGCCAAGAGCTGCATGTTTCATCAACTCACTCCAACATATAACACCAGTTTTATTATTCTTCTTTTTAATTTTATTATGAAATAATTTTATTTTCTAGAGTTTTGATGTAACCTAACAGTGAACACACAATTTATATTCTAAGTTATTTTATTTTCAATGTTTCCATGATTGAGTATTTATTCCTTATTCTTAATGTTTGTAATTTTCTAACTAACTATTATTTGATCTATTGAATCATAGTAAGACCGAGAGGTGATTTGTGATTAAAACTCTAGGATTAGGCACCATTAATTAAGCGAAACTAGAGATACTTTACATCAATTAGTGTGATTTTCAAGAAAAATCCAAAGAATTTAATGAGTCTCCAATTAGTTAAATTTACATAGAGATATGGAGTTAATAGTTGGAGATATTTTTGGTATTGTTCGAGTCAAAATATTAAATAGTTAAGGGATTTTTATCAACTTGTGATAATTGGAATTCTATAACAAGGAAGAATAAATTGTGTGAGATTTGCTAGGTGAAATCAAACGCTCTACATCTATTCTTATTATCTTTAAAAATCTTAATTTTAATGCTTTTATCTTCAGTTTAATTTAGATAATCAATTCAAATTTTGATTTTCTAAATAGTAATTAATTTAGTAAATTTCAATACTCAATAGCATAATCCCTATGGGTTCGATATCTGTTTTCCTTAAAGCACTTTATTACTTGTTAAGATTCTGTGCACTTGCAGATTTATTTTTAGCACAATAGTGGGCAAAATTTCCGACCTCCGAACTCCGTTTGAGTTTCGATGAGGCTTCGACTCCGACAAAGTCAGAGTTTGCAGAATTTGGATTCGAAGTCGGAGTTACTTCGTCTCCAATAGTCGGACTCTAAGCTCCGAATGTTTTTAAAGAATACACATGATCAAAACGACGTCGTTCCACTTCAAGGTGAACGATGTCATTTTGTGGAGGAATGGGGTCCAAAACACAGGATCCCTTTCTTCCCCCCTCACACAGATTGTTCACTCAAGCCTTTGCTCGAACGAACGTCACACTGATAGTTTGATCGAGCGGTGGCTCGAGCGAACGTCACACAGATTGTTTGCTCGAGCCTTCGCTTGAGTGTGGCTCAAGCGGACGTTCATTCTTTTTTTGTGTTTTATTTATTTTTAAAACCACAAACACAACTAGACATATATATTTTTTCTTTTTCAATTTATTTCTAATTTGTAGATAATTATCATAACATTTAAAATGACGATTGTTTGTTAATTATTTCAGATTATTTGCTCAAATCATGGATGATACACCATCTCATTCTCACCGCGATTCTCCACAAGAGAACGACACACAGCCGTTGGTGTCACCCAACTAGTACTTCAGGCCGTAGACACTCATTTAGAGCAGCTACCTCTTGTGCAAAGTAGTCGAGTCCTAGTAGATCTAGAAGATGTTGTTATGCTTAATGAGGAGGAGAAGTTGATGAATGTTGAGGTCAATCCACCAACACGACCTAGTAAAAAAAAATTGTGAACATGAGAATATTTCACCAATGTTCTTGGTAATCGTGAGAACTCGCAAGCTTGATACCACTACTGTGGGCAACTATGTGGTTGTCATTCGATGAGCAAGGCACGTTAAAATTAATTGCACATCTTACGGGCTGCCAGTGGTAGAAGATACACAAAGGGCTGGTAGCAACTTCTAAATCTCTAAGGGCACACAGATTAAGAAGCTATCAATCCCTCAATACAGTGAGAAGATGTTGGGGGATATTTTTGCGGAGCTAATTATCACTAATGAGATGTCTTTTACCACAGTTGACAAGGCAGACTTCCGTAAATTTGTGCTCACTTTGGAGCCACAATTTCTCATGCCTTCACAATATACTGTGATGCGCGACTGTTTGAAGAGGCATACTAAGGAGAAGACAGCAATGAAGGAAATGTTTTTCGCTAATGGTTAGAGAGTGTCATTTATGACTGATACATGGACCTTCATACATAATGTGGGCTACAAGTGTATCAAAACCCACTTTATTGATAGTGAGTGGACGTTGCAGAAGTGGATTATCGGCTTTAAAGAAATTGTTGATCATAAGGGTTCATTCATTGGCAATGCCAGTGTGAATGACACTGTTGTTGATTGGTTTAGGCAAAATACGACGATAAAGGAGGATATCATTCATGAGAACCTGTTTATTCATGTTTGATATTGTGCTCATATTATCAATCTCATAGTTTTTTAGGGGTTTAAGGAGGTATGTGAGATATGTGAGGGCTTTCCCCCAATAGCTCCGCCAGTTTAAGGTAATAGCCGAACAACTTGAGATCCCATCTTCCTGTATGTTGTAACTGGATGTTCCGGCTCAATGGAACTCTACATGAAGTACCAAACAATGTTCGAGTGGATGGAGCTCAAGGATGGGGGCATGAGGTGCTTTGTTGGAGTCAGTTGGGGGGAGAATGAGGCTCAGTGTGCCAGACACAGTTGATTGGGCCAATGTCAGGTGTGTTGTTCAAATTTTAAAGTTATTTTGTGATATAACTATGCGGATATCTGAGACAAAATATCATACTACGAACATGTACTTCGAGAAGCTCTCGGGGCTTTATGACCACTTGCAAGAGAGTTGTGCTAACAGTATAGATTTGTTGAATGCAATGGCTATGAGGATGAATACAAATGTAATAAATATTGGAGGGATGTGGAGAAGATAGATAGATTATTATTAGTGGCTGTGTTCCTTGACCTAAGTTGGTGATTGTAGAGGATTGGATTAGGGTGTCTTCGGTGATGAGGACACTGAAAAGTTTATTAGATCACTTGAATGTGATATTGATGATTTATATAGCTATTACAACAGCAGTGGTCAGTCTTCAATCAAAGGTGGTAGCTCCTCTCACCCGACTGGCTCGACATCTTCCTGAGATGACACACATGCACAAAGTTCAAATTTATTGTGGCTACGACGATATCGTCAAAATTGTGCATCGAGGAATATTATACAGTGTAAGTCTGAAGTTGAGCGTTACTTTATGGAAGATATCGAGACACCTAGTGATATATTCCACATATTAACTTGGTGGAAGGTGAATTCTAGTAAGTTTCCAATCATTTCTCAAATAGGCAGCGATGTATTAGCCATTCCTATCACTACGGTTGCCTCTGAATCGGCGTTTAGAACCGGAGGTCGTGTCTTGGATGCTTATCAGAGTTCATTGTCTCCGACCACTGTCCCTCATTTGCACATAGAACTGGTTAAGTTCAACGCCCATTGAAGTAGATACCGTTGATTAGCTATAGGATTGAGTTAGGTAACTTTATGATTTTAAATGATTATTTACATAATTTTAAAGTTTTCATTATTTAATTTATAATTTATATGATTTTGTAGACCTAAATATGAACCCTATACTAATTGTGGATGACTAAGATTTCGTTTGGATCCTTAACTACTCTCAACTCATCTCAACTCATCATTACAACTTTTTCAAATTCCAACGTAAAATATAATAAACAATTCAACTTTTTCAAATCTCAAAATAATAATAATATTAAAAAATAATATTTTAACAATATTTTATCTTCTCAACTTAACTCAACTCAACTCACTTCAACATCCAAATGCAATCTAAGAGTCTGAGACCGACGCACCGTGGAATGATTACCATAAAGCATAACTCGTCAGAGTTAGAGGTGGAGGTGAGTTCACAATATCACTTGGTTGATGGTTTAGAAGTCTATAGTTAAATGACTGAAGAAAAGATAGTACATTTGATCAATAAATTAAAAAAACTTCATGCAGGAAAATTGAAAATACTATTGAGTCATCGACTCAAATGCATAGATTGTCAAGACTAATGCAGGGCATTGTGGCTATTTCATATTAGAATGAAATCTATGACATTATTCAATATTTTGGTACTGTAAATTTAAATTTATTGCAATTTGTAATTTTAAATTTAAATTTTTGGTTTGTGATTTGTAGTTTGATTTATATTGTATTTAAATTTTAACTTTTTAACTTATTTTTTACAGTATTTTAGATTTTTTAATTATTTTTTTATATTATTAAATAGGGATTGATATTGGGCTAATCGGAGTCGGAAGTCGGCATTTCAACTCTGACAGAGTCGGAGTCCACCCCTACTTAAAACCCTTGTTTAGCTTTCCGTAAAAGCCTCCTGAAGAACTTTTGGATAATTACGTTTGTGCCCTTATGGGACATGACAGATTATTTGTTTTAACGTTGGGTCATTTACATGGGCTGTGTGCTTGGGTTTTAAATGGGACGTGTTTTAAAAAAGTGGTTGGGCCTGATTGTATTTTACAGAAAACCGCAATGTTATACTTTACATTGGCTTGATTTTCCTTTTGGGCTTATGTTTTGAGTTAAATATTATTATATTAATTCGACTTGTATCTTCCGTTGGGCTCAAATTTTATATTAGAATCAGTTCTATATTATTATATTTACTTTTTTTTTTTAAATTGAATAACTTTAACTTTACAGAAAATATTTAAGGTATTTAAAATATATTACTAAGTATAAATTATTATTAGACTATAACAATAGTTTACAACAATTTTAATATTAAGTATTATTAAGTCTATTTTATGAACTAAAATATTTCTACCGTTATTTTATAGATTTAGATAAAAATATTTCCTTTAATTTGAAAGACTAGATATGATATTGTTTTTTAAATAATTATATGATAGTAGTTATTAATTTTAGTATATATCCAAATATTTTATTAGATCTAATTCTCTAGTATGATTTAATTAAGAAGAACATTTGACATGTTTTTCTAGAAGCATTAGGGATGATTCGTATTTCGTGTAAGTGTTGAGTTACGAAGGGAAATCTAAGAAGCAACGCAACGAGATACGTAACTTGATCATAACTTATGATTAACATATGTTACTTAGTTTAGATAGGCTATTATTAAAATCTATTCCTTGATAGCTACTTTTTATGTATCACGTATGTCATGAATTATGCAAGCATGTCATTTATCATAATCCATGATCATGTTAGTCCGCATCTTCTTTAAGTTGACATTTTATAATTAGTTTGATCATAAATTAAAATTAGCATATGTTACTTAGTAGTTTAGATAGATTATTATTATTAAAGTCTGTTCCTTGATAGCTACGTTTTATGTACCACATATATATCATGAATTATGCAAACATGTCATTTATCATAGTCCATGATCATGTTAGTCCACATCATCTTTAAGTTAGCATATTATAATTATGTGTATTATTTATGTCATGTATCTTATGTTGCATAAGACATATAAGCTTCCTTATATTTAAGTGTAAAATAAGTGTAGATCAGTTAATTAGATGACCATTCAGACGCATGGTATCAATGCGATTTATGGGTGGTAAGCGTGGTCCACCATAGTATGCTAGATTAGCAATTCCCCTTGTGGCCACAGGATGTAGGGTCAGTATACAACCTTGCATACATGGTTAAGTGTGTTGACCAGTAAGATATGTATGACATGTTAGTCATGCACGAATGATCGTGAAGGGTTTCTTACGTATGATCATGTTAGTCATGCATAACATAAGCGTATGAATGACCCTGATTTTAAATTCTCAACATGAAATGTTTTATGAAAAGTCCTACGTAATTTTACGTTGTGATGTTACTGAGTTTTCGACTCATTTTAGTTTTATTTCATATTTTTAACACCCAAGTGAGGATGACGAATACAAATAGGCGGGCCAGGACTACATAGATCATACTTTAAATTCAGACTTTTTAGAATAAATTATTTTTACGTCAGACATTTTATTCAATTGTTCACAATTGTCTTTATTTAAATAATTTTTTTTATGAAACAAATGTTTATTTTATCAAATAAGGCAATTGTCTTGTTGCGTAATGTTGTACAAAGCACACACACCAACGATGAAAAATAAGTAAAAGCAAGCGCGATCAAGTACACGACGGACAATATAAGTGGTTTGGAAAATTGCCTATGTCCAGAGCTGCAGAAATCGAGATTACAATCACTCAATCTCAACTCACACTCTCTAGGATTTTTTGTTGTCTCATACAATATGTACTCACTAGACAATTATTCTTTCTCAAAATATACAGAAAGTCGTACAAAACAAATCAAATATGACATATATATTTGTTCTCTATCAAACAAGTCAATTGTTCTCTATCAAACGGCATTGAAAACACTGATCTGTCAAAATCTGTGTTCTTCGCTTGAGCTGCGTGTCGAGCGAGCGCGCATCGAGCAAACAACATTGGCTCGATTGGCTCGAGTGTGGCTTGAGCAAACACTATGATTTGTGTCTCGCTTGAGCTCATTGTCGCGCGAGACTCGAGCAAATACTCTGTTTTTCGATTTTCAGCTCCAAAACCATTCTCCACATACATCCCAACTAATTTAGCCTATGAATAAACTAGGATTTTGTAAAATTAAGATGCATAATTTAGGATGCAGAAGGAGGGTTGTAGGATGAATTCGAATGATGGAGATAGCAAACATCAATAATAGTAATTGTAAACATATACATATAACTCTAGTTGGACAAACCAAAACACAAATATAACTATAGATTATACATAAATATACATGTATAGATTATGTAAAAATATACATAAATACAATCACCATACTTTCAAAACACAAACAGTATCCAGTAAACGAAGTACACGAATGTATATTACCGGCCTATCTTGCTTTTCCACCGTGTATATTTGATTGTTTGGGATAATTTGATTTGGTGATAATTTGAAGGGTTTGGGAGTATTTTTTTCATAATAATAATATTGATTGTTATGGACGCATTTCACAGCTTCATACACACGATCACCTGCAATCAAAATGTATATATAGAGCCCATGAGATTTCCGTTACCATGCGAGATAACAAGCTTATTATTTGAAATTCAAGTCGGATGGATAGCCAAATTCAAATGATTGAATAAATAGCTCTCATTGTCCATGAAGCAGCCCAATAGGTCTTCGCACTCTCTCTCTCAACTTTCAATGCGAATCTAAGCTCTTCACTACCCCGCGATTCCCTCATTCAGGACGAACAAGGGAATTGCAGGGTCGTGAAGAGTTTAGACTCGCAGTGAAAGCTGAGAGAGAGAGCGCGAAGAAAACAAAGTGCTTGAGAGAAGAAATGAGAGAATTGAAATAGGAGAAGTGGGAAAGAGAGTGTCTGAAGACTACCCATAACGGTTCAAGGGAAATGTGTGAAAGGGCGCAATGGCAAAACAACGTTTTGACAAAGGGGTACAAATGACGAAAAACCTAGATAACGAAGCGACACTACGATTACAAGTCCCATCACACTATGCGTAATGAGACTTCGCGAGGTAACTGAAAGTGGCTTAATACCACTCCGAGACCTATTGAGCTACTTCACGAGCTTGAGTTACAACTCAGGCCAATAATCCAATCCCCTAAGAGCCCAATTCATCCCAACCATTGAAAGAATAACTGATTGAGAGTCTCCCGGACAAGGAGAGCTATCCGATCATTTGGATTTGGCAAAGCTCTCCATCCCGAGCCTTGAATTTCAAATAACAGATAAGCCTGCTATCACATGGTAACAGAAATCTCATGGGCTCTATATATACATATCACCAAGGTATGTGAAAGGGATCAGATTAATTTGTCTAGAAAAAGAGATTCTTATTGTGATCACTAACTTAGGCATCAAAAGCGTTCTCTAAAACTCCCAAGCCACACAACTCTTTGGTTGAATGTGATCGTGTGTGTGAAGCTGTGAAACACATCTATAACACTAATGATGGCAACAATGATGAGGATATTAAGGATGAGGATAAATAATAATGTCGACGATGATGAGAAGATGTTAATGATGATGCCGATGATGTTGATGATGTTGATGAGGTGATATTGATGGTAATGAAGATGATAATGACAATTGATGATGATTGATCATGATCATAACAAAGGTGATGAAGATGATGATAATGAGATGATTATGATGATGATGTCCATTACGAGATGAGATTGATGATGCAAATAATAACAATGAGATGAGGTTGTTGATGATCGATGAAGATTATATAATGATAATGTTGGTGGTGATGATGTTGATCACAATGATAATGAAATCAGGTTAGGTTGATGATGTTAATAATGATGATAAGATGAACAAAGATGATGGTAATGACAATAATGGATTATAATAATATGATGATTACGGTGATTTCTGACAATAGTTATGTTGACAACAACAATCTGTACCTTATTCCAACAATTATTTATTTCATAAATCATGAGATGAAGAAAAACTAACATTAATAATGAAGAAAACAAGTAAACATAACAACCATGTACCTTCCATCTCGTTATAGAAATTAAAAAAAGATGGTGTATCACTTCAACACCAGCACCTAACAAGAGAAATGGTAAACATGAAAAGATAACGATGCATAACTAATGAGAATGAGAATAATAAGTGTGAGAGAAAAATATCCATAACCCATAAAACCAGGGCCCAGCCCATCAAGTCTTTACTAAAAACAAAAGGGGGACCATGAAGAGACAAGAAGGGACATGAGTGAGACATGAGAACTGCACATGGCAGGGGGGCCAGGAAGAGATAAGAAGGGGATGAGGGATGTGAGAGACTATAAAATGTCAGAGGATCAGGGGGGAGGGACCGAGCTCTCCCTTAATAAGATCTTCTTCTTCAAGCAACCCCTCGAGGAAGACATCGCCCTCAATAGGAAGATCTTCGACCTTTACTATACAGTAAGAAATGATGATCCATGAGTGATTGTAAACTGATATATATATTATATTGGAGATTTCCCTCCCCAAACCCTATGGATGTAGGCATATTGCTGAACCATGTAAATCTTGTGTCGTCTCTTTTTACTTTCACAGTATTTATTTTTCATTCACTACCATCAACGTACGAAACACCACTGTACAGTCGCACCGGAGCACTGCCGGGAGTTCCAAATAATTCACATCGCGGCAACGGAGGTGCGGATTTGCCCAGGCCCGTAAAACACGGCATCAACAATAAGATTGAACGATCATCGACTTTTGGGGCCACAAGAAGGATTTGCACCCATCATTCCAACCTTAGAACTAGGTAAAATCTACCCCAAGATCAAAACCTTTCTCGAGCCAGCTCAAGGGGATTGGGATCAATTTTCCTAATTATAATATTGAAAAAAAATAATAACGATAAAATTATAATAGTTAATAATTAAGAGAAAAACAATGTATATAATAAGAAGAATGGCAAGCATATACAAAATCAACTAGTAGCAAAACCAAGTTCATTTTATGGCATTCTCCATGATTTTCTGGTCGATGCAATCAGATATGAGCAAATACATCTACTTCTCATTTTCACTTTTAGGATAACATATAATAAGTACATAAATCAAACATCAAATGCAATTGAAACTTAAGAATCTTTAATATCAGAGGAAATGAGCAGAAAAGCTCTCACATACTTGTTCTTGTTTTGGAGAGAGTTGTTAGTGATGACAAGATAATCACTATGCACTCCATTTGCTATTATGAAATTTATATCCAAATCAAGCCTACGAATAAAGCATTTTCTGGGTTTCTCTATAATTAAGATTGCACAACTTGTGATGTGTAAGATGAATTCCAATTATGTATAAAGCGAACAATAACATCAATAAAAATAATCATAAAAATACTAACAAACATATATATATATATATAATTGTATTTTGACAACTAAAACACAAAAAAAAAAAAACTACAGATTGCAGGAGGCAAAATGTAAATTACCATCCTAGAAATAAATATGAGTGAGCAATTTTCATTACTAACATTCCCTGATGTAGTTAGACGCTTTTCCACCATATATTTAATTGTACAAGATTACAGTCAATCAATACAAGAAAAGTTGTTTGGGTGATAATTTAAGGGGTCTAGGAATAGTTTTCCATAATAATAATACTGATGATGGTCATAATGATGAAAATATTAAGGATCAGGATAATGATAATAATGACAATGATGATGAGAAAAAATTAATTATGATCCAATGACGGTTATGAGGTGATAATGTTGGCAATGAGATATGATAACGATAGATGATGATGATTGACTATGGGGATAACGATGGTGATGAAAATAGAAGACTTTTAATGACGATGATATGATATTAATGATGATGATGAAATCCATGATGAGATGAGATTAATGATGCAATGGTATGATGATCACATGATGAATGATGATGATAATATATGATGACAATGACATGATGATGATGATGAAGTCCATGATGAGATGGTGATTAGGTGATGATCGATGATATTGATTGATAATAGATGATGATGATGATGAAAAGAGATGATGATTAATGGCGATGATATGATAATGAAGATGATGAAGTCCATGATGAGATGAAATTGATGATACAATGAGATGATTAGGTGATGATCAATGATGATGATGATAATGTTGATGGTCGATGACAATGACAATGATGAAGACGATAATGATAATGATAATAATATAATGTTAATGTTAATGCTAATCACAATGATAATGAAATAAGATGAGACAGTAATTTTAAACATAACAATGCATAACTAATAAGAGGAATAACAAGGTTGAACGGCATATCATCGGCTTTTGTGGCCACAAGAAGTATTTGCACCCATAATTCAAACCTTAGAACTAGGCAAAGCACACCACTAGATTAAAACATTTACGCACTCAGCCCATCTCAAGGGAACTGGTATTAGTTTCTCATAATAATATAATATTGAAAAAAAAAGTAATAATAACGATAAAATTATAATTAACAATAATTAAGAAAAAAGCAATGTACCTTTTATGGCTCTCTTCATGGTATTCTGGTCGATGCAATTGACATTACATCAGCCTATGTTTCTGGAGAATTGCTTAGTTTCATCAAAACAAAAGACACATGGGGAAGTTGGGGTGGGGAATGTCATATCAGTACTTAATGAGAATGATTGAAATATTTTTTTATACCAGAACACCCAAATCTTGAGAACTGAAACACTATATTGACAATTACAATATTCCTACTAAGTGATCGACAAAGAAAAAAAAATCACAATTAGAAAAAAATACAAACATATGTTTCAGATATATGTAAGGAGATCTTACCAAAGAAAACTTCCTAATAGTTCTTATATCGCACAAGTGACACTGGCAAGGGAATTGAGGATTTTAGAAGAGAAATCATTAATAAGACAGAGACCATAAAGATAGAAAAAAGAGTGATAGGAACAAGAATGAAAGAGTGTGGAAATTATATGCCTTTGAAACATGAAACATCACAAATATCGTTATGTGCTCAGCGATAGGGTAATAGAGAATCCTTTGTTAGGCTGTTTTCAATTAAAAACTACTTTCTACAGTGTTTTTCCACCTAGTTTTATGGATGTGTCAATTGCTACATTGTCGAATATAATAACATAAAAGATTATAAAAAACCACATGTTACATGGACTGTGCTAGCTAGTAGCATCAAACCATGTTAAAGATGTACTAGTATAACTTGAGTTTTATCAAAGAGTTGCAAATTCTGTCCATGTAAGCGGTTTAAATTTAATTAATGAAATTTTAAGTCTTCTAGCAAGCCAAAACCAAACACATGAACACTTTAACAAATGATAAATGATGTTAAATATAAGCCCACATCAATTCTACTAAAAAACAAATTATATTACAGGTCATAGAGTAGAATTTACTCACCAGACTCTCAAACTCGCATTTGCCTAACCAACAAAAGCTAATGCATATCAATAGCCAATAAGTAGTAAATATCAAAAGGGAAAAAATGGATTAAAACTAAAAGGTGCAGAATGTGTTTAACCAGTATATGTAATCTTGATCATACCATAAAAAGTGTAATCTTTGATCATCCTAAAAAGGTGCATCTTTGATCATACTATATGTAATCTTGTTTGTCAAAAATAAGTCTGAATGTGGCCGAAGTTTCCATATAAATCCCTTATATATGAGAAAGATGAGCAACAAAGTTAAGTGCTTGTCTTTATGAATATGAGCAAAAGCATCATGAAGACGATATCTTATGATATGTCTTAAACAGAAAGATCTTATTTCTCATTGACAAGTGAACTTCAAACAAAAATCAATACTTTATATCAGGTGGCAGTACAAAATTTTGAAGTTCTCACATGGAGAGCATCTTTTCTTATTGACAACTAAACTCTAGATAAAATTCAATATTATATATATTTGGTGCCATTACCAAAGTTCGCAGAGATCAACAAACCACATATGCATGCATATATATATTGATATTTACACAGGGGTGTTACATAAAGACCCATTTAATATTTACCCCAAATCCAATAGCCACGGCCCATTTAATCTCAACCAATTTTCAGCAACTAAATCAACAACAGAAAGAAACTCTACAAAATATTTCAAGATTCAAAACACTGCCCATTATTATTTATCCTAACCTCAATTTCTTACTAACACTGTCTGTAAGAATGCACAGCGGAAAAATACCTCAAACTTAGCTTATAAAATTACTCCACAAGTTTCTCTAGATTGAGAAATCCCAAGCGTTTCTTCTTAGTGGCAAAGTGTACTACGTAGTATAAAACTAGAGTAACACTTAATAAATCCACAGCCTAAATATCTTATTGAGAAAGAACAAAAAGAGAGAGAGCTTTTGTATATTTCAGATGATGCCAAAACCAAACTCCAACACACGACCAGACCAGCCATTACACTGCAATCAAATTGCAGCACTTGCAAGCTGCAACAACTTGTGACGTTTGGCATTAAGCCATCCGTTACAAGTTAAGTAACGTAAGGCTGACCCCCTTCCTTCATGACCCACTCTAGGCATGAAGGGAGGGGGTCAGCCCACGTGGGCACCCCTCCTTTCCTCTTGCCAACATCTCTCACTCGCACACAGTGGGCATGACCCCAGATATGCATCTCTCTAATGTTCTCAATCTTGTTCATACAAGTAAATAGGTCGCCAAGCACATATGTAGAAAGGTGGGAGTACATACACCAAATCTCTCCCAGAGAAGACCAGCATAGTAACATCCCTAAAGTGTCTGGTCATGTCTTAGACTCATTCGATCGCATCAAGATCAAGCATTTTCGAACCCTCTTGAGTTAAAAAAAATTCAGAACAATGCTTGACAACCTCCAAATCATTTCATTGTGTTCACAACCTTTAGCCGCTACCAAAATGTAGCGTCATAGTTTGACATCAGCAAACACTATCGAAGATACGATATCGAAGAGTCTTCCATTTGCACTCATATCACTAAATTTTGGTCAAACCGCTTTCCCAGCAATGCCTCTTTAGACCGTATCAATCATGGTCATAGACAGCATGCCAAAGTAGCAGACATCACAACCGCCATCTCGTGACATAGTCAAAAGTAAAGGACATTTAAAAAAATGAGACTCACACAGTGAGAAAGAGGGGAACCTTTTACTCATTTACTCATACGGTCGTATAAGCACATGCAGTATGAAACACATGTTATGGTGGATTTCTTTTTCTCAAAGAGCATATGTCTATATCAACACCGTACAGATCTTAGTCTAGTCGCTCCTTAAGCGTCTAACCCGAATTCCTCTATTTGCATGCCTCCAAGGCGTCAAAGAGGATCTCGCATCTGGCTAACTATAGGCTACATGGATGGTGGGTAACCCATGCATAGTCCTCTCAATGGACCTCATTTTAGCTCCCACAAAGGCGACATATGTTTGTGTCAACCATCTTATCCCTTTGGACAAGTACCTAGGGACACAATGTCTCATCTCTACTTGCTACTCAAGCGCTAGAGGCAGTCGCTCTTGTGAGTGAGCCGATCTTTGCCTGTTGACATATCTTGTGTGTGTTTTAGAAAAAACAATAGGATAAAAAACTGAATCATATTATATTAATATCCCAAAGGAAATGTTACATCTCAATGTCATTTGAAACACAAATTACATTTACAGTCTACGCAGTCCTAAATTCCTAACATGAGCTTCGAAGACATTTCTTGCTATAGACTTCATTAAGGGATCAGCAACCATATGACTTGTAGAAAGGTGTTTTAGAACCACTTCCTTTTGCGCTACCATGTCTATGATGTTGTGATATCTGCCTGATATCTATGTGTTTGGTTCTTCCACGATACTTTGAGTCCTTAGCATATACAAGAGCTGCAATGCTATCGCAGAATATCGTCACCGGATCTGAACTATACGTACCAATGTCTAAATGCTTGAGGAATCTCTGTAACCAAACAACTTCTTGAATTGCTGCAGAACAAGCTATGTATTCTGCCTTCATGGTGGATAAAGCTATACATGGTTGTTTCTTGCTGCTCCATGTAATGGCACCTTTGTTAAGCAGAAAGACATACCCTGTAGTTGATTTGCGCTCATCTAAGTCGCTGCTCCAATCGGCATCATTGTAACCTCTTAACTGCAAATCTAAACCCTGATAGCACAACACATAGTCCACAGTTCCCTTGAGATATCGTATAATCCTTTTGACCGCTTTCTAGTGAGCCAGTCTGGGGTTAGATTAGAATCTACTCACTAAGCCAACTGCATAGCATATGTCAGGCCGAGTACAAATCATTGCATACATCAGACTACCCACAGCGTTAGCATAAGTGACACGAGCCATCTTTTCCTTTTCTCTTTGAGTCTTTGGACACGACTCTTTAGACAAGTTCTCGCTTCTTGCAACAGGAGTGTCAATGGGTTTACATCCATTCATTAGGAAGCACTCGAAGACTTTCTTTATGTAAGTCTATTGGGACAAACACAAAAGTCTCTTTGAACGATTTCTGTAGATTTTAACTCCCAGAATGTATTCTGCTTCACCCATATCCTTCATCTCAAAATTGAAGGAGAACCATTTTTTTATGGCGACTATCAACCCTTTATCATTTCTAGCTAGTAGTATGTTGTCAACATACAATGACAACATAATGAAACTCTTCTTAGACCTTTTGACATAGACACAATGATCCTCTGTGATCATCGTAAACCCATTCGTGAGAATGGCTCGATGGAATCTGAGATACCATTGTCTAGATGATTGCTTTATGCCATATATAAATCATTTGAGTTTGCACACTTTGCGCTCTTGACTTTTGACCACAAAACTCGTTGGTTGATCCATATAGATCTCCTCATCTAGTTCTCCATAGAGAAATATTGTCTTAACGTCCATCTGGTAGAGTTCCAAATCCATGTTTGCTACTATAGCTAGAATCAGGTGAATCGAGGTAAATCTTACCATTGGTGAAAATGTTTCCTCATAGTCTATAGACTCTATGCCCTCCTGTTTAGTATATCCTTTTGCCATTGAGCGAAATTTGTACTTATCTATTGATCCATCCGCAAGTTATCTATTGATCCATCCGACTTGCGTTTGACCTTAAGAACCTATTTGTTCCCAATAGTCTTACGCCCTGTCCGTAAATCAACCAGATCTCAAACCTGATTAGTCTTTAGACTCAATCTCATCATTAAGAGCTTTCATCCACTCATCTTTAGTAGAACATGAGAGAGCCTCATGAATTGTCCTAGGCTCATCATCATCATGCAGAGCTACCATAAAAGCTTCCCCTTCAATCTCAAAACGACGACGGGGAATACTTTCACGTGTGCTTCTACACGGCTGAAGTTGTTGTGATTGATTGACAAGTGCTGTGCTCCCACTCGGATTCAAATCCTTTTTATAATTTGTAGGAGTTTGAAGAATTTCTTTCTCATTCTCAACTAAATTTCTTGGAGCACTTTCCTCTTGTTTTACAATCTCAAGAAGTTTTAAACTCCTATCAACCTCACCTCTACTTGGAAACTCATCTTCAATGAAATCCACATCTCGTGACTCAATCTCAATCACACTTCCATCAGATTGTTCACCTATTAACACATACCATTTAGAGTGTTCTAAGTACCTTATAAAGATACACTTCTTCCCTCTATGGCCTAACTTCCCATGCTTATGAGAAAGATCGTGAACAAAACCCGTTGAATCCCATGGCCACAAGTTACTCAAATTGGGTTTCTCACCGGTCCATTGTTCATATGGGGTGAAAATTACTAATTTGAAGGGCACTCGGTTAAGAATGTAGACAACAGTCAAAAGTGCATCCCCCCAAAAAGAAATTGGTAAGTTTGTTTGCGCCATCATTGACCTAACCATTTCAAGCAGTGTTCGATTTCTCCTTTCCGCCACGTCATTTTGCTGCGATCTACTCAGCATCATCAATTGTCTTTTGATTCCTTTTTCATCACAGAGCTTTTTAAATAGCCCAGAGAGATATTCTCGTCATCGGTCAGTTCTTAGATTTTTTAAACTCTTGTCTAACTGGTTCTCAACCATTCTTAGTATCGTCTAAAACATTCCAATACTTCAAACTTATGGGAGATTAAGTAGACATGACTGTAATATGAAAAATCATTTATAAATGTGATGAAGTAGACACTTTCGTGTCTTGCCCTCGCACTCATTGGACTACAAATGTCTGATTGGACTAGTTGCAATGGAAAATGTGCCCTAGTAGCTTTTTCAAACAGTTTTCTCTTAGCTTTTCCCATTAGACAATGTTCACATGTGGGCAAGATGACCTTAGCGAGATTGCCTATAAGGCATTCTCTAGCTAACCGAGCCATTCTATCTTGCCTTATATTGCTAAGCCTAGCATGCCATTTATATGAATCCAAATTATCAGACGTAGAAAGAAAAACAATAGACTCATTTATATTTGGATAATCCAAATTCAATATCATGAAACCGTCTTGAAGAAAAGCATTGCCATAATACACATGACCTAAATAAAAGGAAACTTAATAGTTTTCAAATACAATTCGAAAACCAAGTCTTAATAGAGTGACTATAGAAAGTAAGTTTCGTCGAATCTCAGAAGCGTATAGCACACTGTGGAGAAAGAGTACGGCCACCCCGCAAGTCCAGCTTGTAGGTACTAAGTCCTAGTACCTCCACGCTAGCTCCATTCCCCACCTTGATATCACGGCACCCAGTTGGAATCCGGCGATACTCCACAAATCCGACTCTATCTCGTGCTATGTGTTCGGTCGCTCCTGAATCAACAACAGTCCACACAGGATAGGAGTGAGCAACCATCACATGTATAGTTACAAAAACAATGCGAGCAAAGTCAGAGCGTACTTTCTTCGGCTCAATGCAGTCACAAGCGAAGTGGTCATTCTTTTCAAAGTTGAAGCACTCTAATTTTGACTTGTTCTTCCAGCGCTTGCCCCTCTTGTTGTGTTGAGAAGTTCCTGACACCTTCTTAATTTGTCCAGCAGCTATCCCATTCTTGGACTGCTTGCACTTAGGCCTTGATGCCTTACGCGAACCAGAATCAGCCACATAGGCCGTATGATTGGGCTTAGAAGCCTCTAGGCACTCAACCTCCAATTCCAAGTGACGCGAGACATCATCAAAGCCTTTGATATTCTCGTTATGCATCAGGTTCTGGCTTATATTCTCCCAAGAATTTGACAGTGATAAGATCACTGCCTGGACTTGTTGTTCATCAATCAGATTGTTTCCTGCCAACTTAAGTTCGCGGATCATGGTTGATATAGCCCTAAGATGCTGCTTCATCGTGTGTTCAGAGCGCATCTTGTAGGAGTCAATCCTCATGGTTAATCCACGCAACCTAGTGGCTGAAGTTCTACCAAACTTCAACTTCAAAGCTTCCCACATGCTTTGGGCAGTGTCATAGATCTTGAACTCACACATTAGAACATTGTGCATGCTGCTTAACATTATTATGCGGGCGTACTGACTTTTCTTAGCCCATTGAGTATAGTCTAGTTGATCTATCTTGTGTTGTTCCGAGGTCCATTCCCCGGGCTTAGTAAGGGAGTGAAATAAGGCCTCCAATACCTCTTGCTCATCTAAGACATATTGGATCTTGTGATGCTAAATCTCAACCGTACTCCCACTATCTTAAGTAGTCATTTAGCCCTAGTCATATGTAAAGACATAGCCTACTAAAATTGCAGTAACCTTTTGGGCTAGTCTACAAGGACATCTACTCCAACCACAACAACCTATTGGGCCAGTCTACAAAAATGCTTCATATAAGACCATTACAGTCCATTTTTCTAGTTCCGTCAGTACATTTACAGTTCTTACTGAGACCACCATGATCTTTTGGGGTCACTGCATACAGCGCATTTACAGTTCTTATTGGCTTCACTGCTATTCTTTCAGCTTATTATTTACAATGACAATTCTAACTAAGACTACTTAGTGAAAATTATTCTATTTTATCATTAAAGACTAATGTATAAACATTCAAGCCTAACATTCACATATGATAAAATAATCACATATCCACATGTTCAATTCGCATATATATGTAATCACATTTAAATTTCAGAATCATCTTTTACGCCACAATATCCAATTATTAAATTTCAAACCTAAATCCTGCGCAAATTTAAAAAAAATATGGGAGAAATAATAATCATAAATCTCAACCATACTCCCACTATCATCTAGCCCTAGTCACATGTAAAGACATAACCTACTAAAATCGCAGTAACCTTTCGGGCTAGTCTACAAGGACAGCTACTCCAACCACAACAACTTCTTGAACTAGTCTATAAAGATGGTTCATATAAGACCAATACAGTCTATTTTTCTTGTTCCATCAGTGCATTTACAGTTCTTCTGGGGTCACCACGGTCTTTTGGCTACAATGCATTTACAATTCTTACTGGGGTCACTGCAATTCTTTCAGCCTATCATTTACAATGACAATTCTAACTAAGACTACTTAGTGGAAATTATTCTATTTTATGATTAAAGACTAATGTATAAACATTCAAGCCTAGCATTAATAGATGATAAAATAATCACATATCCACATGTTCAATTCGCATATACATGTAATCACATTTAAATTTCAGAATCATCTCTTACGCCATAATATCCAATTATTAAATTTCTAACCTAATTCCCGCGCAAATCTAAAAAAAATATAGGAGAATTAATCATCATAAATCTTAACCATACTCCCATTAACTTAAGTAGTTATCTAGCCCTAGTCACATGTAAAGACATAACCTAGTAAAATCGCAATAGCCTTTTGGATGTAACACCCCGTATTTTAGTGTATTTTTATTGAATGATTATTTTTATTAATTCAAAATTTTATTCTCTTGTTTTAAAATTTTTGGATTTTTAAATAGTTTATTTTTATGATCTTTAATTTATGAAAATTAATTTGATAGGTTTCCTTAATATTAATTATTGTTATGCATTTAAATTGTTCTTCATTTTAAATTAATTTATTGTTGGATTTAATTAATTTATTTTCATTTTATCATTACGTTTAAATTACTTTATTTAACTTGCTGTTTTGAAATTATTTTCATTAGATCATTTTTGTGACTCAAGATGTGAGGATTGGACCTCATTTCTTTCTCTCCATTTTTCATTTTCCTTTTTCTTTTCTCCTTCTCTTTTCTTTCTTTCTTCTTCATTTTTTCTTTTTCTCCTCTCCTCTCCTGCGCACTGCGTCCGCTCTCCCTATCTCCCCGTGCATTTTCTTCTCCTCTCCAAGCTCACCACCGCGCGCCGCCATGTCTGACACCGCCCCTCCCATTAGCCTCCCCACCCTCCGGCGACCACCTGCCTCCAATCTCAGCCTCCCTCTCGCCGTCGTTTGTCCCCACGTTCAACGCGAAGCTACGACCTTCGTTGTGCTCCAGCGTCTCCGTCGCGCCACCTCCGGCTACCATTTCTTCACCACTTCATCCTCGACCTTATAGCAACCCAATTGACCCATCCTCAGCCCCGATCTACCACCGATGAAGCACATTCATTTACATTTCTGTTTTGGGCTTTTTAGCCTTCAACCGCCCTCTACGCCGCCACCCACAGCCAACCACCACTACCACTAGCTTCACCGACATCCCTAAGCCATACCCTATCAATTTCAGGTCTTGGTTTGTCCCCATTCAAAAGTGGATTTTTGAGACCCACGACCACAATGTACTTGGACTGTTACATTGCTGAGCCGCCACTTCTTGCACCTCTATGATCCTTCGGAAATTATTATATAGCACTGCAAGTATTTTTCCAAAGAACTATCGTGATTTAAATATATTTTTGCACTAACTCATTTTATTGTGATCTGGTTGGTTATGCCGGACTGAGTCCGAGGAGTACGGGGGTCGGATGGATTGGAGGACGAAGTTGGTTGTGTGTTTGGTTTGTGTTGTGAGTTGTTGGTTGTTGGTTAAGGTGTCGTTTTATGTACATGGCATATTTGCACGCATGATCATATTTAAATGAAACTGGGCTTTTGTGTAATTGCATTCATGTTCATGTGTTTATTGAAAACTGAGTTTTCATGTGTTAAAAGATTTTTTGATGCGTGTGTATCACGACCCCAAGCCGAGATAGGGCACTATCTCGGTGGAGCTCTTTTGGTCACTCGGGAGTGGAATATATAGAGTGATATCCCCTGGGTTGTTGCTGGGAGACAACGGGATCGGATGAGATGGTCTCGTGTCGACTCCGTGGCCCCTTTGCTGGCGGGGGCTAAAGGATGCTTGGCAATGAACGTGCTGGGCGCGGAATTGGGCATCGCTACGAAGCCAGGACGTGCGGATGGTCCCTAGGGAAGATCATGGTACATATGGTAAAATGGATTAATGGGCTATTTTCTGAAAAAATTACGTGTGTTGAATAAAAGAATTTTTATGTGATTCATTTTCTGGGAAAATGATGTTTTATTGATTTGGGTCATTTTTTGGAAAAATGACGGATTATTATTTTTGTGCCAAAATGGAATTTTGGCGTGTGTTAGAAAATATCCATTTTCGGAAAAAATGATATTTTGGGTCTGACGCATATTTCATCATATGCACGCATGTTGGTTGCATTAATATGTTTTTGTCTCGTGGTTGTTTGGTTTATACTTACCAGCAGTACCGTTTTATGATAACGCAGATTTTGATGCAGAGGATGATGAGGGTGAGTCTGAGGATTCGGCTCCGCTCGAGGAGTGATTGGGATCACTCATATTTGTTTTGGGACTTGTATCATATTTTATTTGAGTTGACTGTATAACTCTTTTTAATCATTTTATTTATGTTAGTTTGTATTAAAAATTCTGGTACTTAGTTGACTTAATTATATTTATCCGCTGCGTTGTTTATTTTACACCGTTGCATATTACACACACTTGATTACTTTTTGTTGGGATGTGTGACCGTGTTATCATCATCCCGACGTCTCGATTCTCGCGCTTCCTTACATGGGGGTCGGGGGCACCATAGGTGGCATCAAAGCAGTTTGACTCTAGGTAAAACCATATGTCCCTTAGGTGAGGTACCAGAAATTTGAAAAGTGTAAATTGAAATTATTTAATTTAAAGTATGTTGTTTTTATTGGTTTTATTTATTTTATTGTATACTACTTTGTTTATTTATTTTATTGTATGTTATTTTATTTTATTTGTTTTATTTTATGGTAGGTTATTTTATTTGTTTTAATTATTTTATTGTGTACTATTTCATTTGTTTTATTCATTTTGTCGTATGTTATTTATTTATGGAATTTTATTTTATTTTGTTTGTTTTGTTTTGTTCGGAGTTGAAAGGAGGGTTAAGGGTTGTGCTATGGCAGGAAGATGGTACGACTGTGAATGCCATTGTTTGGCTTGAACATTTAGTGTAGTCGGCTTGAACTTTTATTGCCTTGGGTTGTTTTATATATCGAGGCTTGAAGGGAACGGCATGGTCTGGGTGATCTCTTTGGGGAATAGGATAATGGAGGTTTTAGATTTTGTGGAAATAGGGCAGGAGGCATTAGAATAGGAGGTTGTAAGTTCAACAAACTTCAGGGTTAGATTTATGAGAAGTTCATCTAAGGTTTGTGACTCTATAGTTTTTAGGAAATAAGTTTATTAGATTTAAGGTGGTAGGTTCAACAAGCATTTGAAGGATTACTTAGATTAAAAGTTTTCGATCTTGCCGACTTTGATAAGCAGTCTGATAACATTTGGGACTTTAGAATTTTCAAGCTTTATAAGGTGAATGTTTTAGATTTAAGGTCATCGATCTTGAAAATTTCGGGAAATGTTTCTTATCTGGTTTAAGGTTTTAGAATCGTAGAGTTGAAGGGTTGAATTATAATAGGATTTGAGTTATTAGTTTTGTAGACTTGGTATGCTAGCTTGGTTTATTCTAGCAATTGATTAGTTGGTAACCATTAAAATAGGATTGATCAGAGTTGAGTTACTGATATGAGAATTGTTTTTAGGAGAGAATTTCTTTGGGGATGGAAGGTAATGATCTGGTTCGTGTATTTTCTGAGGATTGAAGATGCTGATCTAGTTCAGAAAATGATTGTTTTTAGCTCGAGGTTACAGTGACAGGTTAAAGATTTAATCCATATCAATTTAAAGGATAATAGATGGTGCGGATATAGGAAATGATTCTTGTTGATTTCGAGGATATAGGTCCAGATGATGGAAATGGTAGTGATGGATCACTTGCACGTTTGGAGGATTATTGGTTTTGGCTAAGGGTGTATAAGATCGATGAGTGTGTACGCATTTCGGAGAGTGCAGGTCCTAATCTCATTTTGGTTTGGAGGAAGTGACTTTGGTAAGTGTTGAAGAGGAGTAAATACAATAGTATTAAATTCAAGAGATTTTTGCTTGGAGTTTTTTGGGTGAGTCGATCGGAGTGTGTAGTCGAAACTGGTTATTCAAGGGAATGATGGTTGGCAATAATTATTGTGATTATCTACAGGAATTAATTGTGACTTGAGGTTACCTAGGAATTTAAATTTTGAGATCATACTTTCTTTGGAGATCGAGTATCCAGTTGGTTGAATTAAGGACATTGTTATTTAACTTGAAGAGAGATTGATGGGTCGTCATGTATGGTGTATGATAAGATCATGGAAGTTGAAACTTAGGCATCAGTAGTGGATGATATGATCAAGTATGTGAGTTAATAAAGCATTAGGATCCATGGGTGCTTTGCATTAGCTTTTGGTGGATTGATGATTTGAACAGTATGACTTGCCTTGAGGTTTAATAGTGATGTGTATTGAAGGAATTAGTCGTGCTAATACTAGCTTATAAGAGTAGATGTAGGTGGGCAAGTTACCAAGAAGGTTTTGATAATGTTTTGGTGAAGTCAATGATGGTTCGTAGTGAGTTTAGTTACCGCTAGATTAGATGTTATTTAGAATGTAGGTGATGAGCTTTTGCGTTTAGGTTGTCAGGTAGAAGTTTATAGGCGCTCTTATTGGTTGGCCGAGTTGGAATTGAGTCTTTTAGGGTATGTTCCTTATCTTAGATGAGACAAATGTATTTTGGGGTGATGTTACTTGTTTTCAATTTGGGATACTGAAGTTGATTGATACTGGTTTTCTGTCAATGATCATGGATGTATTTTGTGGAAAATTGATTTTGATCGAGTTAGCAGAAGTTAATTGAGGAATATGAGAGATAACTCATGGTTTTGGGAAAGAGAATATTTTCTACCAAATTATGAAAAGAGTTTTTCGTTAGTAGGTATGGAGCCACCTTGTACTCGATGGTGTTAGTTTTATGAGGACATAAATTTTATGCATGTGGCGAATATTAGAGTGCGCAGCAGAAGCATGATATTTTTTGTTGTAGTTAGGAGGTCGGATTTTGTGCTTATTTTGAGGAGTTAATGGTGACTTGAAATTTTGAGAAGATACTTGTAATTGGAGATTAATTATTTGGTTGTGCAAAATTTTTTATTTATGGTTAACTTTGGAAGTGGCCATTAGGTTACCAAAGGTAGAATTCATTGGAAATTTTGGATAACAAAGTCACCCTAGGAATATTGGGCGTGATGTGCCACTAGGGGACTAATGCGAGTATGATGGATATCGCCATGTTTATTGAGAGATGTGACGCATGCCGTCAAGTTAAGGCTGAGCATAAAAGACCCGCTAATAAACTTCAACCTCTCCCTATTCCTGAGTGGAAGTGGGATGACATTTCTATGGATTTTGTATTGGGTTTGCCGAGGACCACTGGTGGAAAGAACTCAGTTTGGGTGATTGTTTATCGGTTGAACAAGAGTGCCCATTTCTTGCCTATCAATAATACCGATTCTTTGGGTAAGTTGACTCGGTTGTATGTCAAGGAGATAGTGCGTTTGCATGGAGTACCCAAGAGTATTGTGTCGGATCGGGACCCGCGGTTCACGTTCCATTTTTGAAAGAGTTTGCAGATAGCTTTAGGCACTAAGTTGAAGTTTAGTACTTCATATCACCCTCAAACAGATGGTCAATCAGAGCGTACTATCCAGACCCTTGAGGATATGTTGCAAGCTGGTGTCATGGAATTTCAGCGGAGTTGGGAGAATCATCTGCCGCTAATTGAGTTTGTTTATAATAACAGTTTTCATTCCTCCATTCAGATGGCCCCGTACGAAGTTTTGTATAGAAGGAAGTGTAGCTATGTTGAGACGAAGTTGGCGAGAGTAAATTGATTGGGCTTGAGATAATTCAAGAAATGAAAGATCAAGCCAGTTTATAAGGACTAAAATGGCGGAAGCTCAAAGTCGCCAAAAGAGTTATGTAGATACAAGAAGAAGAGACTTATCCTTTGAGGTAGGCGATTGGGTTTATCTCAAAGTCTCTCCTATGAAAGGCGTTAAGCGCTTTGGTAAGAAGGGAAAGCTTAGTCCAATGTATGTTAGTCATTTTCAGATTGTGGAGAAGGTTGGCTTGTTGCTTATAGAGTTGCATTGCCGGACTATTTTGGACAACAATAGCCACGCTTTGTTGAACCTGAATGGTTTCAACTTCAGCCTAACTTTACTTATGAAGTTGCCCTGACGCAAATCGTGGATAGGAAAGAGCAAAGAATAAGGTCCAAGACAGTACCTTTGGTGAAGGTGTCATGGGGCTATCCGTTGGCTCAAGATTTCTCTTGGGAGAGAGAAACCGACTTGAGCGAGCAATATCCGTATTTGTTTGATTGAGCCTGGCGGTATGTTTATTAAGTCTGCTCTTAGTCGAATCTTATTCTTGGCTTAACTTTGATGTTTGACCTTGCCAATTTCGAGGACGAAATTTTATTTAAGGGGGGAGGATGTAACATCCCGTATTTTAGTGTATTTTTATTGAATGATTATTTTTATTAATTCAAAATTTTATTCTCTTGTTTTAAAATTGTCAGATTTTTAAATGGTTTATTTTTATGATCTTTAATTTGTGAAAATTAATTTGATAGGTTTCCTTAATATTAATTATTGTTATGCATTTAAATTGTTCTTCATTTTAAATTAATTTATTATTGGATTTAATTATTTTATTTTCATTTTATCATTACGTTTAAATTATTTTATTTAACTTGCTGTTTTGAAATTATTTTCGTTGGATCATTTTTGTGACTCAAGATGTGAGAATTAAATCTCATTTCTTTCTCTCCATTTTTCCTTTTCCTTTTTCTTTTCTCCTTCTCTTTTCTTTCTTCTTCATTTTTTCTTTTTCTCCTCTCCTCTCCCGCGCGCTGCGTCCGCTCTCCCTCTCTCCCCGTGTGTTTTCTTCTCCTCTCCCAGCCTGCCGTCGCGCACCACCGTGTCTTACACCGCCCCTCCCATTTGCTTCCCCACCCTCTAGCGACCACCCCCCTCCAATTTCAGCCTCCCTCTCGCCGCCGTTTGTCCCCACGTTCAACGCGAAGCCGCGACCTTCCTTATGCTCTAGCGCCGCCGTCGTGCCACCTCCGGCCACTATTTCTTCACCACTTCATCCTCGACCTCATAGGAACCCAATGCACTCATCCTCAGCCCCGATCTACCACCGGTGAAGCACATTCATCGACATTTCCGTTTTGGGCTTTTTAGCCTTCAACCATCCTCTACGCCACCACCCACAGCCAACCACCACCACCACTAGCTTCATCGACATCCCTAAGCCATATCCTATCAATTTCGGGTCTTGGTTTGTCCCAATTCAAAAGTGAGTTTTTGAGACCCACGGCCACAGTATATTTTGCACTATTACGTTGCTGAGTCGCCACTTCTTGCACCTCCGTGATCCTTCGGAAATTATTATATAGCACTTTAAGTATTTTTTTAAAGAACTATCATAATTTAAATATATTTTTGCACTAACTCATTTTATTGTGATCTAGTTGGTTATGCCGGACTAAGTTCGAGGAGTACAGGGGTCGGATGGATTGGAGGATGGAGTTGTTTGTGTGTTTGGTTTGTGTTGTGAGTTGTTGGTTGTTGGTTAAGGCGTCGTTTCATGTACATGGCATATTTGCACGCATGATCATGTTTGTAAATGAAACTGAGTTTTTGTGTAATTGCATTCATGTTCATGTGTTTATTGAAAACTGGGTTTTCATGTGTTAAAGGATTTTTAGGTGCGTGTGTATCACGACCCCAAGCCGAGATGGGGCATTATCTCGGTGGAGCTCCTTTGGTCACTCAGGAGCGGAATATACTGAGTGACGTCTCCTGGGTTGTCGCTGGGCGACAACCGGATCGGACGAGGTGGTCTCGTGCCGACTCTGTGGCCCCTCTGCTGGCAGGGGCTAGAGGATGCTTGGCCATGAACGCACTGGGCGTGGAACTAGGCATCGCTACAAAGTCAGGACGTGTGGATGGTCCTTAGGAGAGAGATCTTGGTGCAGATGGTAAACTGGATTAATGGGCTATTTTCTGAAAATAGCGTGTTGAATAAAATGATTTTTATGTGATTCATTTTCCTAGAAAATGATGTTTTATTGATTTGGGTCATTTTCCCAGGATTATTATTTTTGGGCCAAATTGGGATTTTGGCATGTGCTGGAAAATATCCATTTTCGGGAAAAATGATATTTTGGGTCTAACGCATATTTCATCATATGCACGCATGTTGGTTGCATTAATATGTTTTTATCTCGTGGTTGTTTGGTTTATACTTACCTGCGGTACCGTTATATGGTAACGCATATTTTGATGCAGAGGAGATAAGGGTGAGTCCGAGGATTCGGCTCCGCCCGAGGAGTGATTGGGATCACTCGTATTTGTTTTGGGACTTGTATCATATTTTATTTGGGATGACTGTCTAACTCTTTTTAATCATTTTATTTATGTTAGTTTGTATTAAAAATTCTGGTACTTAGTTGACTTAAGTATATTTATCCGCTACGTTATTTATTGTACATTGTTGCATGTTACACACACTTGATTACCTTTCGTTGGGATGCGTGGCTGTGTTGTCATCATCCCGGCGTCTCGATTCCCCCGTTTCCTTACATGGGGGTCGGGGGCGCCACATTGGGCCAGTCTACAAGGACAGGTACTCCAACCATAGCAATCAGTTGGGCCAGTCTACAAAGATGGTTCATACAAGACCATTACAATCAATTTTTCTTATTTCATCAGCGCATTTACATTTATTACTGGGGCCACCATAGTCTTTTGGCTACAATGCTTTTATAATTCTTACTGGGGTCATTGTAATTCTTTCAGCCTATCATTTACAATGACAATTCTAACTGAGACCACTTTGTGGAAATTATTCTATTTTATCATTAAAGACTAATGTATAAACATTCAAGCCTAGCATTCATAGATGATAAAATAATCACATATCCACATGTTCAATTCGCATATACATGTAATCACATTTTAATTTTTGAATCATCTCTTACGCCACAATATCCAATTATTAAATTTCTAACCTAATTCCCGCACAAATCTAACAAAAATATGGGAGAATTAATCATCATAAATCTCAACCATACTCCCACTATCTTAAGTAGTCATCTAGCCCTAGTCACATGTAACTACATAACCTACTAAAATCGCAGTAACCTTTTAGGCCAGTCTACAAGGAGAGCTACTCCAACCACAGAAACCTGTTGTGCCAGTTTATAAAGATGGTTTATATAAGACCATTACAGTCTATTTTTCTTGTTCCATCAGTGCATTTACAGTTCTTACTGGGGCCACCATGGTCTTTTGGGGTCACTGCATACAGCGCATTTACAGTTCTTACTGGGGTCACTGCTATTCTTTCAGCTTATCATTTACAATGACAATTGTAACTAAGACTACTTAGTGGAAATTATTGTATTTATCATTAATGACAAATGTATAAACATTCAAGCCTAACATTCATAGATGATAAAATAATCACATATCCACATATTCAATTCGCATATACATATAGTCACAATTAAATTTCAGAATTATCTCTTGCGCCACAATATCCAATTATTAAATTTCTAACCTAATTCCAGCTCAAATTTAAAAAAAATATGGGAGAATTAATCATCATAAATCTTAATCAACTCCCACTATCTTAAGTAGTCATCTAGCCCTAGTCACATGTAAAGACATAACCTACTAAAATCGCAGTTTCCTTTTGGGCCAGTTTACAAGGACAGCTACTCCAACCACAGCAACCTGTTGGGCCAGTGTAACGACCCGACCCAATAATTCTAAAATTTTTCTTTCATTGATCCTAATTTTTTTTAATAGGCCAAAAAGCCCAAACCATGAGATCTTATCAAACTCCACGTTCTACACGATTCGCGTCTGCTATTTTTCAATGCATGCACGGCTTCATCCGTTTCCTCCGCATGCATGTCACTGTATCTATTTATACACTTCATGCACAACCTAGCACACACTGCCTTTCATATATTCTAGGGTTTTCAAAACATAAAAACAAGCCCACGCCGCTGCACCATGAGGCAATTGTGTACTCCTCGACACCGCATGGAAAGTGCACTGCGAAAGCCGCACGTCCAACCAATAACCCAACGTAGCCACGACCCCTGCACCTCAGTAAGCTGCTAAGTAACGATTGCATGACTAGTAACCAAATCGAGAGCCACCATAAAGCAGCCCCGCCGCACCGCCAGTCATCCTCAACCTCTTGGAATACTCTGTTTTTTCTATACCAAAAACACAGTAGCCCGAATGTCCGAAACCACCATCACCCACGTTCTTCCACGACGACTCCACCACCGCTCAGAACATACTTACGCCGCCACCACTTTCAAATCACGCTGATGCCAGCTCATGGACCGCCACTGCCCGAGAAACCAGCTTAACCACACTGCAGCCTCTTGCACCCGTAGACAAGCACCTCGATGCAGCCAGTCTAAGTGGTTTCGCCAGCCGCCTTAAGGACATCGGAGCACCTCTCAGGAATCACAAAAACTGCCGTGAAGACTTTCCGTCACCCCAAGTACGTGCCGCGCCACCTCAGCCTCAACTTCCTCACGGTTCTCGACTAGGCAGTTCCCTCTAACTCTCACTTTCTCTCTCGACGTCGCACCTCCCTGCCCAAAGGACCAACCAGTCGTGCCGCCGTGACCCCTGACAGCCACACAGAGCCGCCGCACGTCAGCTCCTCTCACGGTGAGTTGGTTTCTCCCTGTCGCGTGATACCTCTCTTCTTTAACGAAAATTTTCATTTATGCTTTAACAGATATTTGCTTTTCATTAAAGCTTTGCACATTTGTTTTCATTGAACTTACAAAACTGCCCTTCAATGAAATCTCTAGAAGCCTTGATTAGGTGCAATTCCCATTTCAGCCCTTAAAGTTTTAAACACACGTTTTAAGTTGACGAAAAGTTTTATGAAATGGGCTTGAGTTGTGTTATTACGTGGGCTCTACCTTGGTGATAATTTTATCCTAAAGTTTAGTAGTTTTATGAGTTGCACTCTTATGTCGGACTTGATATTTTTAAAGATGAATTTTACTTAAATAAACATATTAGTCATAGACTTATTTTATAAGGAAGTGTTTAAAGAATTGAAAATAGAATAAATATAGATAGAAGCTATTATTGGGAGCATCTATTTTGCAGACATGATGTGGCATCATCTAGACCACATATCTCTCCAAGTGAGTGTTGGGAACAATCAACTAGAAGCAGCCATGCAGTGAGTGCAAAGTGTGCACTGCTACAATGGCTTCTCGGCTTCTCTCTAGCATTACTCTTGAAAATATATTTTAAAGTATACTTTTGAGCCTAATAATTTAGTTAATATTTCCTTTGTTGATTTAGTAGGATTTAATAAAATTATTATGTTAAGGATTTAATAAAATTATTATGTTAACAATATTTAATAGAATTTATTAGGTTTCTTATAAGATTTAATAATTATGTTAAGAAATAAAACTTAGTTTAAGAATTTAAGTTTATGAATTATTTTAAAATAGTTCCAGTATTCATCTAAATTATAAATAAGTATTTTAAGTAATTTAGATACTAGGATTTTATTGAATTGTTTAACACTATCTTTTAGATTGCGGATTTAATTAAGTAAGATATTACTTATGTGTTTCCAAACAAATTTAGTGATAGTTATTTTTTCATATAGGCCTCAAGTTACGAAGTGTTATTCAAGAAGAAACGCAGCGAGGTAAGTGATTTGATCACAAATTAGGATCATCACAGTTCAGTTTATAGATAATTATTATTCAAGCCAGTTCATTTCCAGCCAATTATTTATGCACCACTCATGCCATATGCAAACATGTCATTCAGCATAGCATACGATTTTGTCATTCCGCATCATGTTTAAATTCATAAGTTATAATTATGTATGTATTACGTCATGCATCTCATGTGTATAAGACACGTAAACTATCTTAAGTTCAAGGTACAAGATAAGATCAGATCAGTTAATAATCAGATGGCCATTCAGATTCATGGTACCAATTCAGTTCAGTTTCAGGGTGAATGTGCAAGCCATGAACTCAGTCGTGGTCTACCATAGTATGCCAGAATACTAACAGCGGCTCTCCTTGCGGCAGCGGGATGTGGGGCCAGTGCACAACCTCGCACACAGGGTTAAGTGTGTTGGCCAGTCAGATAAATCAGATCAGTCAGATTAATCAGTCAGATCAGTCAGTTAATTCAGTTAAAACAGTCATGCCTAGCACAAGCATCAGTATGAATAGTCATGAATTTAAACTCTCTTTATGAAAGTTTTTATGAAAACCTTATGTTTAGTATGTTTACGTTGTGATAAATTTCTTCCTGAGTCTTCGATTCATTTTTCTTTGTTTTCATGATTTTAACCATCCAGGTGAGGATGATGAATACGAGCAGGCAGGGTAGGAATAGAATGAGCATTAAATTTTAGTTCCGACTTTCTGAAATAAAACATGCTTTTATGATATGAGTTTTGTTCAGTTTATTTCATTTAAATTTTTGGAAGACTTTTTATTAGACATTTTCTACAAAATAAATTTTTGATTTCATTTATGGAATTTGAGATCTCTAGCCGGATTTTATTTTTATGAAAAGTACGTGACACTCCTAGCCTTTGGAAAGGGGGTGTTATAGATAGTCTACAAAGATGGTTCATATAAGACCATTACAGTCCATTTTTCTTGTTCCATCAGTGCATTTACAGTTCTTAATGGGTCCAACATGATCTTTTGGCTATACCGTGTATTTACAGTTCTTACTGGAGTCACTGCAATTCTTTCAACCTATCATTTACAATGACAATTCTAACTAAGACTACTTTGTGGAAATTATTCTATTTTATCATTAAAGACTAATGTATAAAACATTCAAGCCTAGCATTCATTGATGATAAAATAATCACATATCCACATCTCCAATTCGCATATACATGTAATCACATTTAAATTTCAGAATCATCTCTTACGCCACAATATCCAATTATTAAATTTCTAACCTAATTCCCGCGCAAGTCTAAATGAAATATGGGAGAATTAATTATCATAAATCTCAACCGTACTCCCACTATCTTAAGTAGTCATATTGCCCTAGTCACATGTAAAGACATAACCAACTAAAATCGCAGTAACCTTTTGGGCCAGTCTGGAATGACAGCTACTCCAACCACAGCAACCTGTTGGGCCAGTCTACAAAGATGGTTCATATAAGACCATTACAGTCCATTTTTCTTGTTCCATCAGTGCATTTACAGTTCTTACTGGGGCCACCATGGTCTTTTGGCTACACAGTGCATTTACAGTTCTTACTGGGGTCACTGCAATTCTTTCAACCTATCATTTACAATGATAATTCTAACTAAGACTACTTTGTGGAAATTATTCTATTTTATCATTAAAGACTAATGTATAAACATTCAAGCCTAGCATTCATAGATGATAAAATAATCACCTATCCACATGTCTAATTCGCATATACATGTAATCACATTTAAATTTCAGAATCATCTATTACACCACAATATCCAATTATTAAATTTCTAACCTAATTCCCGCGCAAATCTAAAAAAAATATGGGACAATTAATCATCACAAATCTCGACCATACTCCCACTATCTTAAGTAGTCATCTAGCCCTGGTCACATGTAAAGACATAACCTACTAAAATTTTATGGAATTTGAGATCTCTAAAAGGATTTTATTTTAATGAAAAGTACGTAACACTCCAAGCCTTTGGAAAGGGGGTGCTATAAACAGTATACAAAGATGGTTCATATAAGACCATTACAGTCCATTTTTCTTGTTCCATCAATGCATTTATAGTTCTTAATGGGTCCACCATGGTCTTTTGGCTATACCGTGTATTTACAGTTCTTACTGGGGTCACTGCAATTCTTTCAACCTATCATTTACAATGACAATTCTAACTAAGACTACTCTGTGGAAATTATGCTATTTTATCATTAAAGACTAATGTAGAAAACATTCAAGCCTAGCATTCATTGATGATAAAATAATCACATATCCACATCTTCAATTCACATATACATGTAATCACATTTAAATTTCAGAATCATCTCTTACGCCACAATATCCAATTATTAAATTTCTAACCTAATTCCCGCGCAAGTCTAAAAGAAATATGGGAGAATTAATTATCATAAATCTCAACCGTACTCCCACTATCTTAAGTAGTCATATTGCCCTAGTCACATGTAAAGACATAACCAACTAAAATCGCAGTAAAGTTTTGGGCCAGTCTGCAATGACAGCTACTCCAACCATAGCAACCTGTTGGGCCAGTCTACAAAGATGGTTCATATAAGACCATTACAGTCCATTTTTCTTGTTCCATCAGTGCATTTACAGTTCTTACTGGGGCCACCATGGTCTTTTGGCTATACAGTGCATTTACAGTTCTTACTGAGGTCACTGCAATTCTTTCAACCTATCATTTACAATGATAATTCTAACTAAGACTACTTTGTGGAAATTATTCTATTTTATCATTAAATACTAATGTATAAACATTCAAGCCTAGCATTCATAGATGATAAAATAATCACATATCCACATGTCCAATTCGCATATACGTGTAATCACATTTAAATTTCAGAATCATCTCTTACACCACAATATCCAATTATTAAATTTCTAACCTAATTCCCGCGCAAATCTAAAAAAAATAAGGGAGAATTAATCATCACAAATCTCCACCATACTCCCACTATCTTAAGTAGTCATCTAGCCCTAGTCACATGTAAAGACATAACCTACTAAAATTTTATGGAATTTGAGATCTCCAAATGGATTTTATTTTTATGAAAAGTACGTAACACTCCAAGCCTTTGGAATGGGGGTGTTATAAACAGTCTACAAAGATGGTTCATATAAGACCATTACAGTCTATTTTTCTTGTTCCATCAATGCATTTACAGTTATTAATGGGTCCACCATGGTCTTTTGGCTATACCGTGTATTTACAGTTCTTACTGGGGTCACTGCAATTCTTTCAACCTATCATTTACAATGACAATTCTAACTAAGACTACTTTGTGGAAATTATTCTATTTTATCATTAAAGACTAACGTATAAAACATTCAAGCCTAGCATTCATTGATGATAAAATAATCACATATCCACATCTTCAATTCGCATATACATGAAATCACATTTAAATTTCAGAATCATCTCTTACGCCACAATATCCAATTATTAAATTTCTAACCTAATTCCCGCGCAAGTCTAAAAGAAATATGGGAGAATTAATTATCATAAATCTCAACCGTACTCCCACTATCTTAAGTAGTCATATTGCCCTAGTCACATGTAAAGACATAACCAACTAAAATCGCAGTAACCTTTTGGGCCAGTCTGCAATGACAGCTACTCCAACCACAGCAACCTGTTGGGCCAGTCTACAAAGATGGTTCATATAAGACCATTACAGTCCATTTTTCTTGTTCCATCAGTGCATTTACAGTTCTTACTGGGGCCACCATGGTCTTTTGGCTATACAGTGCATTTACAGTTCTTACTGGGGTCACTGCAATTCTTTCAACCTATCATTTACAATGACAATTCTAACTAAGACTACTTTGTGGAAATTATTCTATTTTATCATTAAAGACTAACGTATAAAACATTCAAGCCTAGCATTCATTGATGATAAAATAATCACATATCCACATCTTCAATTCGCATATACATGAAATCACATTTAAATTTCAGAATCATCTCTTACGCCACAATATCCAATTATTAAATTTCTAACCTAATTCCCGCGCAAGTCTAAAAGAAATATGGGAGAATTAATTATCATAAATCTCAACCGTACTCCCACTATCTTAAGTAGTCATATTGCCCTAGTCACATGTAAAGACATAACCAACTAAAATCGCAGTAACCTTTTGGGCCAGTCTGCAATGACAGCTACTCCAACCACAGCAACCTGTTGGGCCAGTCTACAAAGATGGTTCATATAAGACCATTACAGTCCATTTTTCTTGTTCCATCAGTGCATTTACAGTTCTTACTGGGGCCACCATGGTCTTTTGGCTATACAGTGCATTTACAGTTCTTACTGGGGTCACTGCAATTCTTTCAACCTATCATTTACAATGACAATTCTAACTAAGACTACTTTGTGAAAATTATTCTATTTTATCATTAAAGACTAATGTATAAAACATTCAAGCCTAGCATTCATTGATGATAAAATAATCACATATCCACATCTTCAATTTGCATATACATGTAATCACATTTAAATTTCAGAATCATATCTTACGCCACAATATCCAATTATTAAATTTCTAATCTAATTCCCGCGCAAATCTAAAAAAAATATGGGAGAATTAATCATCACAAATCTCGACCATACTCTCACTATCTTAAGTAATCATCTAGCCCTAATCACATGTAAAGACATAACCTACTAAAATTGCCGTAACCTTTTGGGCCAGTCTGCAAGGACAACTACTCCAACCACAGCAACTTGTTGGGCCAATCTACAATAATGGTTCATTTAAGACCATTAAAGTCTATTTTTCTTGTTCCATCAGTGCATTTACAGTTCTTACTGGGGCCACCATGGTCTTTTGGCTATACCGTGCATTTACAGTTTTTACTGAGGTCACTGCAATTCTTTCCGACTATCATTTACAATGACAATTATAACTAAAACTACTTAGTGGAAATTATTCTAATTTATCATTAAAGACTAATGTATAAACATTCAAACCTAACATTCATAGATAAAAAGATAATCACATATCCACATGTTCAATTCGCATATACATGTAATCACATTTAATCTAAAAATTACATGTAATATAACATAATGGAATAAAAAAAATAGCATAAATATAACCATATATTCACATGTAATCACATTTAATCTAAAACATTAAATAAAAGATCATATGGAATTTAACAATATAGATCTATGTATATATTAAATCATGCAAACAATTTTTTTTTTTTATTAGAAACGAAATAAATGTAAAACAAATACATGTAAAACCACCACCTAAACCAAAGGTAAGTCGCAACCCAATGGTGCACTGCCTTTGACTGGTGGTCATAGGTTCAAGTCTCAGGAGTGCCATTTCTATCCCCTTCTTTTAATTTTGTGTTTTAAAAAAAATGGGCTCAAACAAGGTTGGGCTTCGAAAATGGCCTAGACCTTTTTTCTTTTTTTTTTTAATAAACACATAAGGGCCAAATGGCCCAGCCCATATTTCTTTAAAAAAAAAAAAAAGTGAGCCAAAGGGCCCAAGCCCAACCCGTGTAAAGAAAAATAGAAGACTATTGTCTTCTTCAACCTTCAGAATTAGTACTGTTCATGGACATGAACAGTTCCACAAAAACACTGTGGCTTGAAGCCACCGTGACAGTGTGCCACCGTGATTGGGCTGGACGGTAGAGCACTCACAGGAGTGCTCTGAACGCCGTGGGTTGCTTCACATGATGCGCGCAGCACCACGCGGTGCGTGCGGCACCCACAAGTTGTGGGCGACACCCCCCAGGTGTGCGCACGACACCACTGGGTGCGTGCAACACCGCTGGGTGCGCGTGGAGCGGCACCCCCAGGTGCGCGCAACACCGTTGGGTGCGCGTGGAGCGGCACTCGCCAAGGTGCACGTAGCACCTCTAATGGATTTTATTTTTTTTAAATCTAGATAAAAAATAATAGGATAAAAACTGACACCCAGACAAATCTCAAGCATATGCGAGAAAAATTATAAACTGGAAGCAACTTTAAAAAGGCTCTGATACCAATGTAAGAATGCACAACAGAAAAATACCTTAAGTTCAGCTTATAAAAATGCTCCACAAATTTCTCCAAATTGACAAATCTCAAGCGTTTCCTCTTAGTGGTAAAGTGTACTGCATAGTATAAAATTAGAGTAACAATTAACAAATTCACAGCCTAAATATATTATCAAGAGAGAACAAAAAGAGAGAGAGCATTTATATATTTCAGATGATGCCAAAACCAAACTGAGGTGGACTATAAATAGTCCACCAACACACAGCTGGCCTTCAAGGCCAGCCGTTACATTGCAATTAAATTGTAGCCATTGCAAGCTACAACAGCTTGTAACGTTTGGCATTAAGCCATCCGTTACACGTTAAGTAACGTATAGCATAATGCCATACATTACTCTAGGCATGAAGGGAGGGGGTCAGCCCACGTGGGCGACCCTCCTTTCCTCTTGCTAACATTGTCAAACCGAAAGAATCCAATCACTCAAACCTATATATTCACAACTTCTGCTTTTCAATGATAACAAAATAATAAATCAGATTAAACCATAAACAGATTATAAAGTCTTGTTGTTCCACAAATATAATAGTCAATCGAAAATCAATTCTTCCAAAACCAAATCATGAAACCAAAATCCAGGAAACTTTTCAGTGATAATTTTTTTATAGATTCGAAAATTCAAATTAAAAATTTAGATTCATAAAATAAGAAAATGAGAAAAAAATATTGACGTTTAAAAAATAATAAAATTAAAAAAGACCATTGAATTGGGGTAAAAACTACCTAGTTACAAAACTTACATTTTAGTAGAGTATAAACTGAAAAGAACTCCATTGTGAATGTTACGTTATATAAAATAGACACTGCAAATCTATATATTAAATAAAACGATAAAAGAAATGCGGATCATTGTTGTGACTAGGTTCAAGTCACTATTTACAGTTTTATTTTATAGGAAACATTGTTCATGAATAAATAATTTAAGAATATATGATTGCAAATCTGAGACAAGCCTAATGTCGAAAACCTAAACCCTCAATTTACCGAAATCCCACACTCCAAATAAACAGCCAGAATTTTCCCAACCACCGATTACAACAGCCCACACAAATCAACAATTTCAACCCAAAGTTCATATATTCCCAAAATCAAGACAAATAGCTATCCAGAATACATGAATTTGTAGAAAACCAAGTGCCAGTTATACCTTTCTGGTTTTGACCAACGAGAGTAACCGCCAGATGAGATGGGAAGCGGCCGAGTTGCGATGAAACAGGGGATGTTGTGGTGTTACAGTACCGGCTGGATCCTCTGTGAGTGGTGGTGCACTGGCGCTTGGGAGCCAAAGGCGACGAGTTGGCCAGCTATGGCAAATAACGCAGGAGAGAGAGAGAGAGAGAGAGAGAGAGAGAGAGAGAGAGAGAGAGAGAGAGAGAAGGAGAGACAAGAGAAGGGAGGAGAAGAGGAGAGCGAAACTCTTATAATAAATGGCTACAAACTCTGAGTTACAGATATATTTAACGGCTACATTTAAGAATGGGGTCTTTGTTTTATATATTTTTTTTTTTAAAAAAAAAAACAAATTCGATGATGGTCGATGGACAACGGCTAATTTTAAAATTTAAGTTGGATGATCGGAGCCTTCGTTTATCAAACGGGTTTGACCCGACTAAATGCTGGCCTATCTTCTTAACAAAATAATAATTGAGTTTTGCTGCATATAGTTACTTATGTATTTTTTGTGTATTATACTAATTTAATTAGTCAAAATAGTTATTTTATTTAAAAAATTGATTCAGTCAATCACGTTAATGAAATATCCAAAAATTACTTAAAGTGACTATACATAAAGTTTTGATAATTAATTAGATTGATACGTATGAGAAATCGTTATTTATAATTACAAAAGCCATTGCAAATATATATATATATATATTATGGATAAAATGTGTTTGATAAATTTTTATTGAATATATATTTTAGAGAAAAAAAATATGCTACGTCTATAAAAGGATCTCATAAAAAGAAATTTAGAAATTGACTTCATATGGTATGGTACGTTAAATTGTAAAAACTTTTATTGTAAACTATATCTAATATATTATATCAAGTTACATTAATTTGTACATTTAAATTTATAAGACTTTTTATAAAATCTAGCACTTCTTTAAAAATACTAAAATTTTGTTTTTGAGATTTAGCAAATATTTATATATATAATATATATATAGATGTGGGATTTTGAGTTTTCCTATAAACTCATCTCTCCTCTTTAGCTCCCAGACCTCAAACTCAAAGGACATGGATCGTATATTGTCACGGCATATAACGGATAGTCTACCAAGGACTACAACAAATTCCATTTTAAGTTAATATTTTAATTACTTCTGCCTGTTTAACAATTTAGTAAAAGGAAGTTACACATTACACCTGAATTGCTATGTGTCTCTTAAACAGTAAAAAAGTCATTACAATGCATACCTTAAACTATAAAGAAATTTTAATGTACACCCTTAGTTAGAATATAATTTTTTTTTCATAATTTAAGAGTTCATGCCATAGATCATACGATGCCATAAGAGCAGATTTATTAAGGACAGAAACAAAAGCATCATTGCCATGCTCTAGTACATAAAGAACGCCATCACGTCTTCCGGTTGCCACCACATTTCTTGTGATCTTGTTCTGAATGACAAAAGAAGAGTCAGTAAAGATGACTTGAAGAGGAAAGTCGGAAGTCAACTTACTAATGGAAAGAAGATTTTTTGTGAGGTAGGGAACTAAAAAGACATCAAACAATTTTAAATTGGGAGAAGGGTGAGAAGTACCCGTGTGAGTGATGGGTAAGGACGCCCCATTACCCACTACGACTTTATCCTTACCAATATATTGCTCGGAAGTGTCAAGTGCAGTTGGGTCTGGCATCATGTGAGCGGAGGCACCCATGTCAAGATACTAGTCGGAACTGGAGGAACCATCGGCAAGAGAACAATGTTGTTGAAAAGCTTCAGCAAGCTGGGCAGATGGTTCCGCACGATCATAACGATTGCGGCATCGATCTGCAGTATGGCCCTCTGTTTTGCAGATTTGGCAGCGAGGAGTGTATGGGCGACGGGAGCGGTTGTTGGAAGGGTGGCCACCAGATTGAGAACCACCAGTGCTACCATTGGAGCCACTTTTGGAGCGCCGAGTGCCTGTGGAACGAGAATGACCGCCACGACCAGAGGGTCGGTTTGCCAGGAAAGCTGCATGTGAAATAGAGTGAGTCTCAAGAGATTTTTGAAATAAATCATAGCTTTAGGCCAGAGGGACCAAATCATGGAAAGAGGGCAGTGGCGTGAGAGCCATATGCGTGGAGGAGAAAGCAGCAAACTCGGTGCCGAGAGCACGAAGAAACCAATGGGACTTGTCGATTACATCAACCAGACGTCCAATGGCCATTAACTGGTCACAGAGTCCTTTGAACGCACGGGCAAACTCAGAAACAGGTCGGTTTCCTTTCTTCATGAGTTGTAGTTCATCCTTCAAATGCAACTCACAAGTTTTGGAGCCGTGACTGAAGGCACGTTCGAGTGCAACCCATACATCCCGAGAGGTTGCGTGACCAACAGCGGCTGCCATGGCTTCTTCAGAGAGGGAGGACAGCAACAGGCTGAGGATCCTCTGATCTTTAAGTTTCCATTCCAGAAACTTGGGGTTGGGCATGGAGGTGCCATCGGTGGGGTGAGGCAGAGTTTCAGATGGTTTGGTGAAGGAACCATCAACGAAACCGAGGCAGTCTTGGCATTGAAGCAAGGGCATAAGCTAGCTTTTCCAGAGTAAATAGTTGGTTGCCGAGAGCTTAATGATGACCATGTGAACCATGGTATTGAAGGAAAGAGGTTCGGCCATGAGAAGAAAAAAAGGAAATGTCGGAAGTGATTCCTATAGGGCTCTTGATACCATGACAATGTTTGTAAAACCACCACAGTTTTGGTGGAGTCTGAATGTATTATATATAGACAAGTGTAGCTATACAAATAAGGAAAGAATAATAAAGGATTACAACGGTTACAAGCCAACAATTAAGGGTCAACTATTACAAAGAAGGAATGATGTCTAAGAATCAGGAGAGGATTCTGAGGAATCCTTAACATTAATGATGAAGTGCCCAACTAAAAAAATCAACTATATCCAAATCTTGTTGTGTGTTGTGCAAAACACACACTAACGACGACAAATAAGTAAAAGCAAGCACGATCAAGCACACGACGAATAATATACGTGGTTCGACAAATTATCTACGTCCACAGAGCTGTAGAAATCGAGACTACAATCACTCAATCTCAACTCACACTCTCTAGGGCTTTATATATCAAACGACCCTAATATGTGTCTTCGCTCGAGCGGCATGTCGAGAGTGCATCGACCAAATAATATTGGCTTGAGTGGGGCTCGAGCGAACACTAGGATTTGTGTCTTCGCTCGAGCCCGTATTGAGGGCATGTCGAGTAAACACTCTGTTTCTCAATTTTCAGCTTCAAAATCAGTCTCCACATACACCCAAACAAATCTAGCCTAAAGCAGGATTTTGTAAAATTAAGATGCACTTAGGATGCAGAAGGCAGGTTGTAGGATGAATTCGAAATAATAGGAATTGTAAATATATACATAGATTATGTAAAATATACATAAATACAATCACCATAAATATGTAAATACGTAAAGTACATGAATGTATATTACCCGGCCTATCTTGCTTTTCCACCGCATCCTTGATCGTTTGGGATAATTTGATTTGGTGATAATTTGAAGGGTTTGGGAGTATTTTTTTTCATAATAATAATACTAATTGTTATGGAACAGCTTCACACACACGATCTCCTTTTCTAGACAAATGAGTATGATCCCCTTCACATACACCTGGGTGAAATGTATATATATAGAGCTCATGAGATTTCCGTTACCATGATTGCCAAATCCAAATGATCGAATAACTCTCATTGTCCGTGAAGCTTGGACCCATGCCTCGTGATAGCCCACGAGGCATGGGCTAGTTCTTAACAACCCCGCGATTTCCTTGTTACTCCTTGCTCGATTTTTTTGGGTCCTCAACCATCTTCAACATCCGGAATTCGGTGGCTTTAGACCAGCGATGCGGAGCTGTCGAGGGTTAAGTGTGTTTCAATGTCTTCGTTTGCCCTTTTTGTACGACCTGTGACGTGTTAAGTGTTCCGATGTCTTGGGACTTGCTCTGGCCCAACTGATGCCTCGAGGGTTTTAATGGCTTGCTGTGTTTTTATGGTGGCGAGTGTTAAAACCTACCAATGGGAACCTTTGTAGTTTTAGGTCTCAAAATAAAACAATCCAGTTAAAGTGCGTAAATATTCCCATGCCAATCTTGGTAGACGAAATTTCTTTTTCTCGAGTGATGGTTGGGAATTCCCTGCTAATGAGGTCTCAAATCAGGAATTTCCCAGTAGCTCTGGTTCTCGAAGAGCGTGAATTCAAGATTCTCCTTTCTACTTGAGAGGAAGCTCGTATTCGATTGGTGCAGGTTTGGTCAAAACAGAATGTTCTATCTGGTCAGATGTCATTTTGACTCCCTCTAGTTAGGCGCACGTTTTTTGGCGCAAATTTCTGGATCTCCCGTCATCGGCAAGTGGGTTAAAAAGGGTGGGCTCTTCCAATGAAAAAGAAAAAGAAAAAGAAAGCTCATACAATTGTGGTATCTTCAGATGAATCCATTTCCATAAAGGGTGGGCCCTCGCCACAACCTAAGGCAATTGGTTGAAGGTAATGGGGGAGGATTTGATTTTTCCCGACAAAGATGGTGGCGAGTGCCCACCCTTTGTGGAACTAGATTCATCTGAAGTTGCCAAAGCTGTAAGAGCTTTCTTATTCTTCCTCCCCTGCAGTGGGTTATGACCCCCTTTTTATTATGCCACTCGCTGACGATGGGGCAACCAGAAATTCGTGCCAAAAAACTTGCGCCCAACTAGGCACCATTAAAAATCTATCAATATTAGAGGGAGTCAAAATGGCATACGACTAAGTAGAGGTAACACTCTGTTCTGACCAAGTTTGCACCAATTTAATATGAGCTTCCTCTCGGGTAGAAAGGAAAATCTTAAATCCACACTCCTTAGGAACCGAAGACCATGAAGCACCAATGGGGGAATTCCTGATTCAAGACCTCATCCGTAGGGAATTCCCAATAATCACCCGAGACGAAAAAATTTTTCTTCTGCCAATCCTTGGCATGGGAATATTTACAATCTAACTAGATTATTTTATTGTGAGACTTAAAACTACAAAGGTTCCCATCCAAGCATCTAAATCCATGTAGAGAAAGGAACTCACGAGCCGTGAGATCAGGATACTTATCACCTGTAGCCTCCAACACTCGCTTCTAAATAAAGCAGCAAGTCATTAAAATCCTCTAGGCATTAGGCACCAGTTGGGCTGAGGCAAGTCCCAAGACATCTAACACATCATGGACAGGTCGTACAAAGGGCAATAGAAATGGTCACAAACATGGCCATATACAGGGCAATAGAAAGGGTCATACCTCTCACGTAGACAGTTTCACGCCGCTGGTCAAGCAGTCCTAAAGCCACTGAATCCGGGATGTTGAAGTTGTCTCTCGCGGCATCCAATTCATGACAGTAAGTGGTTGAGGACGATCGATGACCCTAAAAAATTGAGCTAGGAGCATTTTTCCCTTCCTTGATAGGGTTAGCAGCGGCTCCTTAAGGGCGAACAGGGGAATTGCGGGGTCGTGAAGAACCAGCCCCACAAGAGGAATTCTATTCTTAGAGAAAGCCATAGATTCGTAGTGAAAGCTGAGAGAGATAGTACGAAGAAAACAAAGTGCTCAAGATAAGAAATGAGAGAATTGAAAGAGAGAGAAGTGGGAAATAGAGTATTTGAAGACTATAAATACCCGCAACGGTTAAAGGAAAATGTGCGAAAGGGCACAACGTGGAAACGACGTTTTGACAAAGGGGCACAAATGACGAAAAACCTAGATAACGAAGCGACGCTATGATTACAAGTGCCATCACACTATGCGTGATGAGACTTCAGAGATAACTGGAAGGGGCTTAATACCACTCCGAGGCCTATTGAGCTGCTTCACGAGCTTGGGTTACAACTCAAGCCAATAACCCAATCACCTGAGAGCCCAATCCATCCCAACCATTGAAAAAATAACCGATTAAGAGTAATTTCAAATAATAGATAAGCTCGCAATCACATGGTAATAGAAATCTCATGGGCTCTATATATACATATAACCTAGGTATGTGAAAGGGATCGGTTTCATTTGTCTAGAAAAAGAGATTCTCATTGTGATTACTAACTTGGACATCGGAAGCGTTCTCTAGAACCCCCAAGCCACACAACTCTTTGGTTGAAGGTGATCGTGTGTGTGAAGCTGTGAAACATGTCTATAACATTGATGATGGCCACAATGATGAGGATGTTGAGGATGAGGATAAATAATAATGAGGACGATGATGAGAAGATGTTAAGATGATGCCAATGAAGATGATAACGACAGATGATGATGATTGGTCATGATCATAACAAAGGTGATGAAGATGAATAATGAGATGATTATAATGATGAAAATATTAAGGATCAGGATAATGATAATAATGACAATGATGATGAGAAAAAATTAATTATGATCCAATGACGGTTATGAGGTGATAATGTTGGCAATGAGATATGATAACGATAGATGATGATGATTGACTATGGGGATAACGATGGTGATGAAAATAGATGACTTTTAATGACGATCATATGATATTAATGATGATGATGAAATCCATGATGAGATGAGATTAATGATGCAATGGTATGATGATCACGTGATGATTGATGATGATAATATATGATGATAATGACATGATGATGATGATGATGATGATGATGAAGTCCATGATGAGATTGTGATTAGGTGATGATCAATGATGATGATAATGTTGATTGATAATAGATGATGATGATGATGAAAAGAGATGATGATTAATGGCGATGATATGATAATGATGATGATGAAGTCCATGATGAGATGAAATTGATGATACAATGAGATGATTAGGTGATGATCAATGATGATGATGATAATGTTGGTGGTCGATGACAATGACAATGACGAAGACGATAATGATAATGATAATAATATAATGTTAATGTTAATGCTAATGACAATGATAATGAAATAAGATGAGAAATGGTAATTTTAAAGATAACAATGCATAACTAAAAAGAATGGGAATAACAAGGTTGAATGGCATATCGTCGGCTTTTGTGGCCACAAGAAGTATTTGCACCCATAATTCAAACCTTAGAACTAGGCAAAGCACACCTCTAGATTAAAACATTTACACACTCAGCCCATCTCAAGGGAACTGGTATTAGTTTCTCATAATAATATAATATTGAAAAAAAAAGTAATAATAACGATAAAATTATAATTAACAATAATTAAGAAAAAAGCAATGTACCTTTTATGGCTCTCTTCATGGTTTTTTGGTCGATGCAATTGACATTACATCAGCCTATGTTTCTGGAGAATTGCTTAGTTTCATTAAAACAAAAGACACATGGGGAAGTTGGGGTGGGGAATGTCATATCAGTACTTAATGAGAATGATCGAAATTTTTTTTTTATACCAGAACACCCAAATCTTGAGAACTGAAACACTATATTGACAATTACAAAATTCCTACTAAGTGATCGACGAAGAAAAAAAAATCACAATTAGAAAAAAATACAAACATATGTTTCAGATATATGTAAGGAGATCTTACCAAAGAAAACTTCCTAATAGTTCTTATATCGCACAAGTGACACTGGCAAGGGAATTGAGGATTTTTGAAGAGAAATCATTAATAAGACAGAGACCATAAAGATAGAAAAAAGAGTGATAGGAACAAGAATGAAAGAGTGTGGAAATTATATGCCTTTGAAACATGAAACATCACAAATATCGTTATGTGCTCAGCGATAGGGTAATAGAGAATCCTTTGTTAGGCTGTTTTCAATTAAAAACTACTTTCTACAGTGTTTTTCCACCTAGTTTTATGGATGTGTCAATTGCTACATTGTCGAATATAATAACATAAAAGATTATAAAAAACCACATGTTACATGGACTGTGCTAGCTAGTAACATCAAACCATGTTAAAGATGTACTAGTATAACTTGAGTTTTATCAAAGAGTTGCAAATTCTGTCCATGTAAGCGGTTTAAATTTAATTAATGAAATTTTAAGTCTTCTAGCAAGCCAAAACCAAACACATGAACACTTTAACAAATGATAAATGATGTTAAATATAAGCCCACGTCAATTCTACTAAAAAACAATTTATATTACAGGTCATAGAGTAGAATTTACTCACCAGACTCTCAAACTCGCATTTGCCTAACCAACAAAAGCTAATGCATATCAATAGCCAATAAGTAGTAAATATCAAAAGGGAAAAAATGGATTAAAACTAAAAGGTGCAGAATGTGTTTAACCAGTATATGTAATCTTGATCATACCATAAAATGTGTAATCTTTGATCATCCTAAAAAGGTGCATCTTTGATCATACTATATGTAATCTTGTTTGTCAAAAATAAGTCTGAATGTGGCCGAAGTTTCCATATAAATCCCTTATATATGAGAAAGATGAGCAACAAAGTTAAGTGCTTGTCTTTATGAATATGAGCAAAAGCATCATGAAGACGATATCTTATGTTATGTCTTAAACAGAAAGATCTTATTTCTCATTGACAAGTGAACTTCAAACAAAAATCAATACTTTATATCAGGTGGCAGTACAAAATTTTGAAGTTCTCACATGGAGAGCATCTTTTCTTATTGACAACTAAACTCTAGATAAAATTCAATATTATATATATTTGGTGCCATTACCAAAGTTCGCAGAGATCAACAAACGACATATGCATGCATATATATATTGATATTTACACAATGGTGTTACATGAAGACCCATTTAATATTTACCCCAAATCCAATAGCCACGGCCCATTTAATCTCAACCAATTTTCAGCAACTAAATCAACAACAGAAAGAAACTCTACGAAATATTTCAAGATTCAAAACACTGCCCATTATTATTTATCCTAACCTCAATTTCTTACTAACACTGTCTGTAAGAATGCACAGCGGAAAAATACCTCAAACTTAGCTTATAAAATTACTCCACAAGTTTCTCTAGATTGACAAATCCCAAGCGTTTCTTCTTAGTGGCAAAGTGTACTACGTAGTATAAAACTAGAGTAACACTTAATAAATCTACAGCCTAAATATCTTATCAAGAAAGAACAAAAAGAGAGAGAGCTTTTGTGTATTTCAGATGATGCCAAAACCAAACTCCAACACACGACCAGACCAGCCATTACACTGCAATCAAATTGCAGCACTTGCAAGCTGCAACAACTTGTGACGTTTGGCATTAAGCCATCCGTTACAAGTCAAGTAACGTAAGGCTGACCCCCACCCTTCATGACCCACTCTAGGCATGAAGGGAGGGGGTCAGCCCACGTGGGCACCCCTCCTTTCCTCTTGCTAACATCTCTCACTCGCACACAGTGGGCATGACCCCAGATATGCATCTCTCTAATGTTCTCAATCTTGTTCATACAAGTAAATAGGTCGCCAAGCACATATGTAGAAAGGTGGGAGTACATACACCAAATCTCTCCCAGAGAAGACCAGCATAGTAACATCCCTAAAGTGTCTGGTCATGTCCTAGACTCATTCGATTGCATCAAGATCAAGCATTTTCGAACCCTCTTGAGTTAAAAAAAATTCAGAACAATGCTTGACCACCTCCAAATCATTTCAATGTGTTCACAACCTTTAGCCGCTACCAAAATGTAGCGTCATAGTTTGACGTCAGCAAACATTATCGAAGATACGATATCGAAGAGTCTTCCATTTGCACTCATATCACTAAATTTGGGTCAAACCGCTTTCCCAGCAATGCCTCTTTAGACCGTATCAATCATGGTCATAGACAGCATGCCAAAGTAGCAGACATCACAACCTCCATCTCGTGACATAGTCAAAAGTAAAGGACATTTAAAAAAATGAGACTCACACAGTGAGAAAGAGGGGAACCTTTTACTCATTTACTCATACGGTCGTATAAGCACATGCAGTATGAAACACATGTTATGGTGGATTTCTTTCTCTCAAAGAGCATATGTCTATATCAACACCGTATAGATCTTAGTCTAGTCGCTCCTTAAGCGTCTATCCCGAATTCCTCTATTTGCATGCCTCCAAGGCGTCAAAGAGGATCTCGCATCTGGCTAACTATAGGCTACATGGATGGTGGGTAACCCATGCATAGTCCTCTCAATGGACCTCATTTTAGCTCCCACAAAGGCGACATATGTTTGTGTCAACCATCTTATCCCTTTGGACAAGTACCTAGGGACACAATGTCTCATCTCTACTCGCTACTCAAGCGCTAGAGGCAGTCACTCTTGTGAGTGAGCCGATCTTAGCCTGTTGACATATCTTGTGTGTGTTTTAGAAAAAACAATAGGATAAAAAACTGAATCATATTATATTAATATCCCAAAGGAAATGTTACATCTCAATGTCATTTGAAACACAAATTACATTTACAGTCTACATAGTCCTAAATTCATAACATGAGCTTCGAAGACATTTCTTGTTATAGACTTCATTAAGGGATCAGCAATCATATGACTTGTAGAAAGGTGTTTTAGAACCACTTCCTTTTGCGCTACCATGTCTCTGATGTAGTGATATCTGATATCTATGTGTTTGGTTCTTTCATGATGCTTTGAGTCCTTAGCATATACAAGAGCTGCCATGCTATCGCAGAATATCGTCACCGGATCTGAACTATACGTGCCAATGTCTAAATGCTTGAAGAATCTCTGTAACCAAACAACTTCTTGAACTGCTGCAGAACAAGCTATGTATTCTGCCTTCATGGTGGATAAAGCTATACATGGTTGGTTCTTGCTGCTCCATGTAATGGCGCCTTTGTTGAGCAGAAAGACATACCCAGTAGTTGATTTGCGCTCATCTAAGTCGCTGCTCCAATCGGCATCATTGTAACCTCTTAACTGCAAATCTAAACCCTGATAGCACAGCACATAGTCCGCAGTTCCCTTGAGATATCGTATAATCCTTTTGACCGCTTTCCAGTGAGCCAGTCCGGGGTTAGATTAGAATCTACTCACTAAGCCAACTGCATAGCATATGTCAGGCCGAGTACAAATCATTGCATACATCAGACTACCCACAGCGTTAGCATAAGTGACACGAGCCATCTTTTCCTTTTCTCTTTGAGTCTTTGGACACGACTCTTTAGACAAGTTCTCGCTTCTTGCAACAGGAGTGTCAATGGGTTTACATCCATTCATTAGGAAGCACTCGAAGACTTTCTTTATGTAAGTCTATTGGGACAAACACAAAAGTCTCTTTGACCGATTTCTGTAGATTTTAACTCCCAGAATGTATTCTGCTTCACCCATATCCTTCATCTCAAAATTGAAGGAGAACCATTTTTTTGTGGCAACTATCAACCCTTTATCATTTCTAGCTAGTAGTATGTTGTCAACATACAATGACAACATAATGAAACTCTTCTTAGACCTTTTGACATAGACACAATGATCCTCTGTGATCATCGTAAACCCATTCGTGAGAATGGCTCGATGGAATCTGAGATACCATTGTCTAGATGATTGCTTTATGCCATATATAAATCATTTGAGTTTGCACACTTTGCGCTCTTGACTTTTGACCACAAAACTCGTTGGTTGATCCATATAGATCTCCTCATCTAGTTCTCCGTTGAGAAATATTGTCTTAATGTCCATCTGGTAGAGTTCCAAATCCATGTTTGCTACTATAGCTAGAATCAGGCGAATCGAGGTAAATCTTACCATTGGTGAAAATGTTTCCTCATAGTCTATAGACTCTATACCCTCCTGTTTAGTATATCCTTTTGCCACTGAGCGAAATTTGTACTTATCTATTGATCCATCCGCAAGTTATCTATTGATCCATCCGACTTGCGTTTGACCTTAAGAACTTATTTGTTCCCAATAGTCTTACGCCCTGTCCGTAAATCAACCAGATCTCAGACCTGATTAGTCTTTAGACTCAATCTCATCATTAAGAGCTTTCATCCACTCATCTTTAGTAGAACATGAGAGAGCCTCATGAATTGTCCTAGGCTCATCATCATCATGCAGAGCTATCATAAAAGCTTCCCCTTCAATCTCAAAACGACGACGGGGAATACTTTCACGTGTGCTTCTACACGGCTGAAGTTGTTGTGATTGATTGACAAGTGTTGTGCTCCCACTCGGAATCAAATCCTTTTTATAATTTGTAGGAGTTTGAAGAATTTCTTCCTCATTCTCAACTAAATTTCTTGGAGCACTTTCCTCTTGTTTTACAATCTCAAGAAGTTTTAAACTCCTATCAACCTCACCTCTACTTGGAAACTCATCTTCAATGAAATCCACATCTCGTGACTCAATCTCAATCACACTTCCATCAGATTGTTCACCTATTAACACAAACCATTTAGAGTGTTCTAAGTACCTTATAAAGATACACTTCTTCCCTCTATGGCCTAACTTCCCATGCTTATGAGAAAGATCGTGAACAAAACCCGTTGAATTCCATGGCCGCAAGTTACTCAAATTGGGTTTCTCACCGGTCCATTGTTCATATGGGGTGAAAGTTACTAATTTGAAGGGCACTCGGTTAAGAATGTAGACAACAGTCAAAACTACATCCCCCCAAAAAGAAATTGGTAAGTTTGTTTGCGTCATCATTGACCTAACCATTTCAAGCAGTGTTCGATTTCTCCTTTCCGCCACGTCATTTTGCTGCGATGTACTCAGCATCATCAATTGTCTTTTGATTTCTTTTTCATCTCAGAGCCTTTTAAATAGCCCAGAGAGATATTCTCGTCATCGGTCAGTTCTTAGATTTTTTAAACTCTTGTCTAACTGGTTCTCAACCATTCTTAGTATCGCCTAAAACATTCCAATACTTCGGACTTACGGGAGATTAAGTATACATGACTGTAATGTGAAAAATCATCTATAGACACCTTCGTATCTTGCCCTCGCACTCATTGGACTACAAATGTCTGATTGGACTAGTTGCAGTGGAAAATGTGCCCTAGTAGCTTTTTCAAACAGTTTTCTCTTAGCTTTTTCCATTAGACAATATTCACATGTGGGCAAGATGATCTTAGCGAGATTGCCTATAAGGCATTCTCTAGCTAACTGAGCCATTCTATCTTGCCTTATATGGCTAAGCCTAGCATGCCATTTATATGAATCCAAATTATCAGATGTAGAAAGAAAAACAATAGACTCATTTATATTTGGATAATCCAAATTCAATATCATGAAACCGTCTTGAAGAAAAGCATTGCCATAATACACATGGCCTAAATAAAAGGAAACTTAATAGTTTTCAAATACAATTCGAAAACCAAGTCTTAATAGAGTGACTATAGAAAGTAAGTTTCGTCGAATCTCGGAAGCGTATAGCACATTGTGGAGAAAGAGTACGGCCACCCCGCAAGTCCAGCTTGTAGGTACTAAGTCCTAGTACCTCCACGCTAGCTCCATTCCCCACCTTGATATCACGGCACCCAGCTGGAATCCGGCGATACTCCACAAATCCGATTCTATCTCGTGCTATGTGTTCGGTCGCTCCTGAATCAACAACAGTCCACACAGGATAGGAGTGAGCAACCATCACATGTTTAGTTACAAAAACAATGCGAGAAAAGTCAGAGCATACTTTCTTCAGCTCAACGCAGTCACAAGCGAAGTGGTCGTTCTTTTCAAAGTTGAAGCACTCTAATTTTGACTTGTTCTTCCAGCGCTTGCCCCTCTTGCTGTGTTGAGAAGTTCCTGACACCTTCTTAATTTGTCCAGCAGCTACCCCATTCTTGGACTACTTGCACTTAGGCCTTGATGCCTTACGCGAACCAGAATCAGCCACATAGGCCGTATGATTGGGCTTAGAAGCCTCTAGGCACTCAACCTCCAATTCCAAGTGACGCGAGACATCATCAAAGCCTTTGATATTCTCGTTATGCATCAGGTTCTGGCTTATATTCTCCCAAGAATTTGACAGTGATAAGATCACTGCCTGGACATGTTGTTCATCAATCAGATTGTTTCCTGCCAACTTAAGTTCGCGGATCATGGTTGACATAGCCCTAAGATGCTGCTTCATCGTGTGTTCAGAGTGCATCTTGTAGGAGTCAAACCTCATGGTTAATCCACGCAACCTAGTGGCTGAAGTTCCACCAAACTTCAACTTCAAAGCTTCCCACATGCTTTGGGCAGTGTCATAGATCTTGAACTCACACATTAGAACATTGTGCATGCTGCTTAACATTATTATGCGGGCGTACTGACTTTTCTTAGCCCATTGAGTATAGTCTAGTTGATCTATCTTGTGTTGTTCTGAGGTCCATTCCCCGGGCTTAGTAAGGGAGTGAAATAAGGCCTCCAATACCTCTTGCTCATCTAAGACATATTGGATCTTGTGATGCTAAATCTCAACCGTACTCCCACTATCTTAAGTAGTCATCTAGCCCTAGTCACATGTAAAGACATAGCCTACTAAAATTGCAGTAACCTTTTGGGCTAGTCTACAAGGACATCTACTCCAAGCACAACAACCTGTTGGGCCAGTCTACAAAAATGGTTCATATAAGACCATTACAGTCCATTTTTCTTGTTCCGTCAGTACATTTACAGTTCTTACTGGGACCACCATGGTCTTTTGGGGTCACTGCATACAGCGCATTTACAGTTCTTACTGGATTCACTGCTATTCTTTCAGCTTATTATTTACAATGACAATTCTAACTAAGACTACTTAGTGAAAATTATTCTATTTTATCATTAAAGACTAATGTATAAACATTCAAGCCTAACATTCACATATGATAAAATAATCACATATCCACATGTTCAATTCGCATATACATGTAATCACATTTAAATTTCAGAATCATCTTTTACGCCACAATATCCAATTATTAAATTTCTAACCTAAATCCTGCGTAAATTTAAAAAAAATATGGGAGAAATAATAATCATAAATCTCAACCATACTCCCACTATCATCTAGCCCTAGTCACATGTAAAGACATAACCTATTAAAATCGCAGTAACCTTTCGGGCCAGTCTACAAGGACAGCTACTCCAACCACAACAACTTCTTGGGCTAGTCTACAAAGATGGTTGATATAAGACCAATACAGTCTATTTTTCTTGTTCCATCAGTGCATTTACAGTTCTTACTGGGGTCACCACGGTCTTTTGGCTACAATGCATTTACAGTTCTTACTGGGGTCACTGCAATTCTTTCAGCCTATCATTTACAATGACAATTCTAACTAAGTCTACTTAGTGGAAATTATTCTATTTTATGATTAAAGACTAATGTATAAACATTCAAGCCTAGCATTAATAGATGATAAAATAATCACATATCCACATGTTCAATTCACATATACATGTAATCACATTTAAATTTCAGAATCATCTCTTACGCCACAATATCCAATTATTAAATTTCTAACCTAATTCCCGCGCAAATCTAAAAAAGATATTGGAGAATTAATCATCATAAATCTCAACCATACTCCCATTAACTTAAGTAGTTATCTAGCCCTAGTCACATGTAAAGACATAACCTACTAAAATCGCAATAACCTTTTGGATGAAACACCCCGTATTTTAGTGTATTTTTATTGAATGATTATTTTTATTAATTCAAAATTTTATTCTCTTGTTTTAAAATTTTTGGATTTTTAAATAGTTTATTTTTATGATCTTTAATTTATGAAAATTAATTTGATAGGTTTCCTTAATATTAATTATTGTTATGCATTTAAATTGTTCTTCATTTTAAATTAATTTATTGTTGGATTTAATTAATTTATTTTCATTTTATCATTACGTTTAAATTATTTTATTTAACTTGCTGTTTTGAAATTATTTTCATTAGATCATTTTTGTGACTCAAGATGTGAGGATTGGACCTCATTCTTTCTCTCCATTTTTCATTTTCCTTTTTCTTTTCTCCTTCTCTTTTCTTTCTTTCTTCTTCATTTTTTCTTTTTCTCCTCTCCTCTCCTGCGCACTGCGTCCGCTCTCCCTATCTCCCCGTGCATTTTCTTCTCCTCTCCAAGCCCACCACCGCGCGCCGCCATGTCTGACATCGCCCCTCCCGTTAGCTTCCCCACCCTCCGGCGACCACCCGCCTCCAATCTCAGCCTCCCTCTCGCCGTCGTTTGTCCCCACGTTCAACGCGAAGCTGCGACCTTTGTTGTGCTCCAGCGTCGCCGTCGCGCCACCTCCGGCTACCATTTCTTCACCACTTCATCCTCGACCTTATAGCAACCCAATTGACCCATCCTCAGCCCCGATCTACCACCGATGAAGCACATTCATCGACATTTCTGTTTTGGGCTTTTTAGCCTTCAACCGCCCTCTACGCGGCCACCCACGGCCAACCACCACCACCACTAGCTTCACTGACATCCCTAAGCCATACCCTATCAATTTCAGGTCTTGGTTTGTCCCCATTCAAAAGTGGATTTTTGAGACCCACGACCACAATGTACTTTGCACTGTTACGTTGCTGAGCCGCCACTTCTTGCACCTCTATGATCCTTCAGAAATTATTATATAGCACTGTAAGTATTTTTCCAAAGAACTATCGTGATTTAAATATATTTTTACACTAACTCATTTTATTATGATCTGGTTGGTTATGTCGGACTGAGTCCGAGGAGTACGGGGGTCGGATGGATTGGAGGACGAAGTTGGTTGTGTGTTTGGTTTGTGTTGTGAGTTGTTGGTTGTTGGTTAAGGTGTCGTTTTATGTACATGGCATATTTGCACGCATGATCATATTTGTAAATGAAACTGGGCTTTCGTGTAATTGCATTCATGTTTATGTGTTTATTGAAAACTGAGTTTTCATGTGTTAAAAGATTTTTTTAATGCGTGTGTATCACGACCCCAAGCCGAGATGGAACATTATCTCGGTGGAGCTCTTTTGGTCACTCGGGAGTGGAATATATAGAGTGATATCCCCTGGGTTGTCGTTGGGAGACAACGGGATCGGATGAGATGGTCTTGTGCCGACTCCGTGGCCTCTTTGCTGGCGGGGGCTAAAGGATGCTTGGCCATGAACGTGCTGGGCGCGGAATTGGGCATCGCTACGAAGCCAGGACGTGCGGATGGTCCCTAGGGAAGATCATGGTACATATGGTAAAATGGATTAATGGGCTATTTTCTGAAAAAATTGCGTGTGTTGAATAAAAGAATTTTCATGTGATTCATTTTCTGGGAAAATGATGTTTTATTGATTTGGGTCATTTTTTGGAAAAATGACGGATTATTATTTTTTTGCCAAAATGAGATTTTGGCATGTGTTAGAAAATATCTATTTTCGGGAAAAATGATATTTTGGGTCTGACGCATATTTCATCATATGCACGCATGTTGGTTGCATTAATATGTTTTTGTCTCGTGGTTGTTTGGTTTATACTTACCTCCAGTACCGTTTTATGATAACGCAGATTTTGATGCAGAGGATGATGAGGGTGAGTCTGAAGATTCGGCTCCGCCCGAGGAGTGATTGGGATCACTCATATTTGTTTTGGGACTTGTATCATATTTTATTTGAGTTGACTGTATAACTCTTTTTAATCATTTTATTTATGTTAGTATGTATTAAAAATTCTGGTATTTAGTTGACTTAATTATATTTATCCGCAACGTTGTTTATTTTACACCGTTGCATATTACACACACTTGATTACTTTTCGTTGGGATGTGTGACCGTGTTATCATCATCCCGGCATCTCGATTCTCGCGCTTCCTTACATGGGGGTCGGGGGCACCACAGGTAGCATCAAAGCAGTTCGGTTCTGGGTAAAACCACATGTCCCTTAGGTGAGGTACCAGAAATTTGAAAAGTGTAAATTGAAATTATTTAATTTAAAGTATGTTGTTTTTATTGGTTTTATTTATTTTATTGTATACTACTTTGTTTATTTATTTTATTGTATGTTAATTTATTTTATGGTAGGTTATTTTATTTGTTTTAATTATTTTATTGTGTACTATTTCATTTTTTTTATTCATTTTGTCGTATGTTATTTATTTATGGAATTTTATTTTATTTTGTTTGTTTTGTTTTGTTCGGAGTCGAAAGGCGGGTTAAGGGTTGTGCTATGGCAGGAAGATGGTACGACTGTGAATGCCATTGTTTGGCTTGAACATTTAGTGTAGTCGGCTTGAACTTTTATTGGCTTGGGTTGTTTTATAATATCGAGGCTTGAAGGGAACGGCATGGTCTGGGTGATCTCTTTGGGGAATAGGATAATGGAGGTTTTAGATTTCATAGAATTAGGGCAGGAGGCATTAGAATAGGAGGTTGTAAGTTCAACAAACTTCAGGGTTAGATTTATGAGAAGTTCATCTAAGGTTTGTGACTCTATAGTTTTTAGGAAATAAGTTTATTAGATTTAAGGTGGTAGGTTCAACAAGAATTTGAAGGATTACTTAGATTAAAAGTTTTCGATCTTGCCGACTTTGATGGATAACATAGTCACCCTAGGAATATTGGGCGTGATGTGCCACTAGGGGACTAATGCGAGTATGATGGATATCGCCATGTTTATTGAGAGATGTGACGCATGCCGTCAAGTTAAGGCTGAGCATAAAAGACCCGCTAATAAACTTCAACCTCTCCCTATTCCTAAGTGGAAGTGGGATGACATTTCTATGGATTTTGTATTGGGTTTGCTGAGGACCACTAGTGGAAAGAACTCAGTTTGGGTGATTGTTTATCAGTTGACCAAGAGTGCCCATTTCTTGCCTATCAATAATACCGATTCTTTGGGTAAGTTGACTCGGTTGTATGTCAAGGAGATAGTGCGTTTACATGGAGTACCCAAGAGTATTGTGTCGGATCAGGACCCGCGGTTCACGTTCCATTTTTGAAAGAGTTTGCAGATAGCTTTAGGCACTAAGTTGAAGTTTAGTACTTCATATGACCCTCAAACAGACGGTCAATCAGAGCGTACTATCCAGACCCTTGAGGATATGTTGCGAGCTGGTGTCATGGAATTTCAGCGGAGTTGGGAGAATCATCTGCCGCTAATTGAGTTTGTTTATAATAACAGTTTTCATTCCTCCATTCAGATGGCCCCGTATGAAGCTTTGTATAGAAGGAAGTGTAGCTATGTTGAGACGAAGTTGGCGAGAGTAAATTGATTGGGCTTGAGATAATTCAAGAAATGAAAGATCAAGCCAGTTTATAAGGACTAAAATGACGGAAGCTCAAAGTCGCCAAAAGAGTTATGTAGATACAAAAAGAAGAGACTTATCCTTTGAGGTAGGCGATTGGGTTTATCTCAAAGTCTCTCCTATGAAAGGCGTTAAGCGCTTTGGTAAGAAGGGAAAGCTTAGTCCAATGTATGTTAGTCATTTTCAGATTGTGGAGAAGGTTGGCTTGTTGCTTATAGAGTTGCATTGACGGACTATTTTGTACAACAATAGCCACGCTTTGATGACCCTGAATGGTTTCAACTTCAGCCTAACTTTACTTATGAAGTTGCCCTGACGCAAATCGTGGATAGGAAAGAGCAAAGAATAAGGTCCAAGACAGTACCTTTGGTGAAAGTGTCATGGGGCGATCCGTTAGCTCAAGATTTCTCTTGGGAGAGAGAAACCGACTTGAGCGAGCAATATCCGTATTTGTTTGATTGACCCTGGCGGTATGTTTATTAAGTCTGCTCTTAGTCGAATCTTATTCTTGGCTTAACTTTGATGTTTGACCTTGCCAATTTCGAGGACGAAATTTTATTTAAGGGGGGAGGATGTAACATCCCGTATTTTAGTGTATTTTTATTGAATGATTATTTTTATTAATTCAAAATTTTATTCTCTTGTTTTCTATGGTTTATTTTTATGATCTTTAATTTGTGAAAATTAATTTGATAGGTTTCCTTAATATTAATTATTGTTATGCATTTAAATTGTTCTTCATTTTAAATTAATTTATTGTTGGATTTAATTATTTTATTTTCATTTTATCATTAAGTTTAAATTATTTTATTTAACTTGCTGTTTTGAAATTATTTTCATTAGATCATTTTTGTGACTCAAGATGTGAGAATTAAACCTCATTTCTTTCTCTCCATTTTTCCTTTTCCTTTTTCTTTTCTTTCTTCTTCATTTTTTCTTTTTCTCCTCTCCTCTCCCGCGCGCTGCGTCCGCTCTCCCTCTCTCCCCGTGGCTTTTCTTCTCCTCTCTCAGCCCGCCGCTGCGCACCACCGTGTTTGACACGGCCCCTCCCATTTGCTTCCCCACCCTCTAGCGACCACCCCCCTCCAATCTCAGCCTCCCTCTCGCCGCCGTTTGTCCCCACGTTCAACGCAAAGCCGCGACCTTCCTTATGCTCCAGCGCCGCCATCGCGCCACCTCCGATCACTATTTGTTCACCACTTCATCCTCAACCTCATAGCAACCCAATGCACTCATCCTCAGCCCCGATCTACCACCGATGAAGCACATTCATCGACATTTCCGTTTTGGGCTTTTTAGCCTTCAACCATCCTCTACACCACCACTCACAGCCAACCACCACCACCACTAGCTTCACTGACATCCCTAAGCCATACCCTATCAATTTCAGGTCTTGGTTTGTCCCAATTCAAAAGTGAGTTTTTGAGACCCACGGCCACAGTATATTTTGCACTATTACGTTGCTGAGTCACCACTTCTTGCACCTCCGTGATCCTTCAGAAATTATTAATAGCACTTTAAGTATTTTTTTAAAGAACTATCGTAATTTAAATATATCTTTGCACTAACTCATTTTATTGTGATCTAGTTGGTTATGCCGGACTAAGTTCGAGGAGTACAGGGGTCGAATGGATTGGAGGACGGAGTTGTTTGTGTGTTTGGTTTGTGTTGTGAGTTGTTGGTTGTTGGTTAAGGCGTCGTTTCATGTACATGGCATATTTGCACGCATGATCATGTTTGTAAATGAAACTGAGTTTTCGTGTAATTGCATTCATGTTCATGTGTTTATTGAAAACTGAGTTTTCATGTGTTAAAGGATTTTTAGGTGCGTGTGTATCACGACCCCAAGCCGAGATGGGGCATTATCTCAGTGGAGCTCCTCTGGTCACTCAGGAGCGGAATATTCTGAGTGACGTCTCCTGGGTTGTCGCTGGGCGACAACGGGATCGGACGGGCTGGTCTCGTGCCGACTCTGTGGCCCCTCTGCTGGCAGGGGCTAGAGGATGTTTGGCCATGAACGCGCTGGGCGCGGAACTAGGCATCGCTCGTTGCGTAGAGGATGCTTGGCCATGAACGCGCTGGGCGTGGAACTAGGCATCGCTACGAAGTCAGGACGTGTGGATGGTCCTTAGGAGAGATCATAGTATAGATGGTAAACTGGATTAATGGGCTATTTTATGAAAATAGCGTGTTGAATAAAATGATTTTTATGTGATTCATTTTCCTAGAAAATGATGTTTTATTGATTTGGGTCATTTTCCCAAGATTATTATTTTTGGGCCAAAATGGGATTTTTGCATGTGTTGGAAAATATCCATTTTCGGGAAAAATGATATTTTGGGTCTAACGCATATTTCATCATATGCACGCATGTTGGTTGCATTAATATGTTTTTATCTCGTGGTTGTTTGGTTTATACTTACCTGCGGTACCGTTATATGGTAACGCATATTTTGATGCAGAGGAGATAAGGGTGAGTCCGAGGATTCAGCTCCGCCCGAGGAGTGATTGGGATCACTCGTATTTGTTTTGGGACTTGTATCATATTTTATTTGGGATGACTGTCTAACTCTTTTTAATCATTTTATTTATGTTAGTTTGTATTAAAAACTCTGGTACTTAGTTGACTTAATTATATTTATCCGCTACGTTGTTTATTGTACACTGTTGCATGTTACACACACTTGATTACTTTTCGTTGGATGCGTGCCCATGCGGTCATCATCCCGGCATCTCGATTCCTCCGTTTCCTTACATGGGGGTCGGGGGCGCCACATTGGGCCAGTCTACAAGGACAGGTACTCTAACCACAGCAATCAGTTGGGCCAGTCTACAAATATGGTTCATATAAGACCATTACAATCAATTTTTCTTGTTTCATCAGCGCATTTACAGTTATTACTGGGGCCACCATAGTCTTTTGGCTACAATGCATTTATAATTCTTATTGGGGTCATTGAAATTCTTTTAGCCTATCATTTACAATGACAATTCTAACTGAGACCACTTTGTGGAAATTATTCTATTTTATCATTAAAGACTAATGTATAAACATTCAAGCCTAGCATTCATAGATGCTAAAATAATCACATATCCACATGTTCAATTCGCATATACATGTAATCACATTTAAATTTCAGAATCATCTCTTACGCCACAATATCCAATTATTAAATTTCTAACCTAATTCCCGCACAAATCTAAAAAAAATAAGGGAGAATTAATCATCATAAATCTCAACCATATTCCCACTATCTTAAGTAGTTATCTAGCCCTAGTCACATGTTAAGACATAACCTACTAAAATCGTAATAACCTTTTGGGCCAATCTACAAGGACAGCTACTCCAACCACAACAACCTGTTGTGCCAGTTTACAAAGATAGTTCATATAAGACCATTACAGTCCATTTTTCTTGTTCCGTCAGTACATTTACAGTTCTTACTGGGACCACCATGGTCTTTTGGGGTCACTGCATACAACGCATTTACAGTTCTTACTGGGTTCACTGCTATTCTTTCAGCTTATTACTTACAATGACAATTCTAACTAAGACTACTTAGTGGAAATTATTCTATTTATCATTAAAGACTAATGTATAAATATTGAAGCCTAGCATTCATAGATGATAAAATAATCACATATCCACATGTTCAATTCGCATATATATGTAATCACATTTTAATTTTTGAATCATGTCTTACGACACAATATCCAATTATTAAATTTCTAACCTAATGCTCACGCAAATCTAAAAGAAATATGGGAGAATTAATCATCATAAATTTCAACCATACTCCCACTATCTTAAGTAGTCATCTAGCCCTAGTCTCATGTAAAGACATAACCTACTAAAATCGCAGTAACCTTTTAGGCCAGTCTACAAGGTGAGCTACTCCAATCACAGCAACCTGTTGTGCCAGTTTATAAAGATGGATCATATAAGACCATTACAGTCTATTTTTCTTGTTCCATCAATGCATTTACAGTTTTTACTGGGGCCACCATGGTCTTTTGGGGTCACTGCATACAGCGCATATACAGTTCTTACTAGGGTCACTGCTATTCTTTTAGCTTATCATTTACAATGACAATTCTAACTAAGACTACTTAGTGGAAATTATTCTATTTATCATTAATGACAAATGTATAAACATTCGAGCCTAACATTCATAGATGATAAAATAATCACATATCCACATATTCAATTCGCATATACATGTAGTCACAATTAAATTTCAGAATTTTCTCTTGCGCCACAATATCCAATTATTAAATTTCTAACCTAATTCCAGCGCAAATTTAAAAAAAATATGGGAGAATTAATCATCATAAATCTCAATCAACTCCCACTATCTTAAGTAGTCATCTAGCCCTAGTCACATGTAAAGACATAACCTACTAAAATTGCAGTTACCTTTTGGACCAGTTTACAAGGACAGCTACTCCAACCACAGCAACCTGTTGGGCCAGTGTAACGACCCAACCCAATAATTCTAAAATTTTTCTTTCATTGATCCTAATTTTTTTTAATAGGCCAAAAAGCCCAAACCATGAGATCTTATCAAACTCCACGTTCTACACGATTCGCGTCTGTTATTTTTCAATGCATGCACGGCTTCATCCGTTTCCTCCGCATGCATGTCACTGTATCTATTTATACACTTCATGCACAACCTAGCACACACTGCCTTTCATATATTCTAGGGTTTTCAAAACAGAAAAACAAGCCCACGCCGCTGCACCATGAGGCAATTGTGTACTCCTCGACACCGCATGGAAACTGCACTGCGAAAGCCGCACCTCCAACCAATAACCCAACGTAGCCACGACCCCTACACCTCAGTAAGCTGCTAAGTAACGATTGCATCACTAGTAACTAAATCGAGAGCCACCATAAAGCAGCCCCACCGCACCGCCAGTCATCCTCAACCTCTTGGAATACTCTGTTTTTCTATACCAAAAACACAGTAGCCCGAACGTCCGAAACCACCATCACCCACGTTCTTCCACGGCGACTCCACCACCGCTCAGAACATGCTTACGCCACCACCACTTTCAAATCACGCTGATGCCAGCTCATGGACCGCCACTGCCCGAGAAACCAACTTAACCACACTGCAGCCTCTTGCACCCGTAGACAAGCACCTCGATGCAGCCAGTCTAAGTGGTTTCGCCAGCCACCTTAAGGACATCGGAGCACCTCTCAGGAATCACAAAAACTGCCGTGAAGACTTTCTGTCACCCCAAGTACGCGCCGCGCCACCTCAGCCTCAAGTTCCTCACGGTTCTCGACTAGGCAGCTCCCTCTAACTCTCACTTTCTCTCTCGACGTCGCACCTCCCTGCCCAATGGACCAACCAGTCGTGTCGCCATGACCCCTGACAGCCACATAGAGCCGCCACACGTCAGCTCCTCTCACGGTGAGTTGGTTTCTCCCTGTCGCGTCATACCTCTCTTCTTCAATGAAAATTTTCATTTATGCGTTAACAGATATTTGCTTTTCATTAAAGCTTTGCACATTTGTTTTCATTGAACTTACAAAACTGCCCTTCAATGAAATCTCTAGAAGCCTTGATTAGGTGCAATTCCCATTTCAGCCCTTAAAGTTTTAAACACACGTTTTAAGTTGACGAAAAGTTTTATGAAATGGGCTTGAGTTGTGTTATTACGTGGGCTCTACCTTTGTGATAATTTTATCCTAAAGTTTAGTAGTTTTATGAGCTGCACTCTTATGTTGGACTTGATATTTTTAAAGATGAATTTTACTTAAATAAACATATTAGTCATAGACTTATTTTATAAGGAAGTGTTTAAAGAATTGAAAATAGAATAAATATAAATAGAAGCCATTATTGGGAGCATCTATTTTGCACACATGATGTGGCATCATCTAGACCACACATCTCCCCAAGTGAGTGTTGGGAACAATCAACTAGAAGCAGCCATGCAGTGAGTACAAAGTGTGTACTGCTACAATGGCTTCTCGGCTTCTCTCTAGCATTACTCTTGAAAATATATTTTAAAGTATACTTTGGGCCTAATAATTTAGTTAATATTTCCTTTGTTGATTTAGTAGGATTTAATAAAATTATTATGTTAAGGATTTAATAAAATTATTATGTTAACAATATTTAATAGAATTTATTAGGTTTCTTATAAGATTTAATAATTATGTTAAGAAATAAAACTTAGTTTAAGAATTTAAGTTTATGAATTATTTTAAAATAGTTCTAGTATTCATCTAAATTATAAGTAAGTATTTTAAGTAATTTAGATACTAGGATTTTATTGAATTGTTTAACACTATCTTTTAGATTGTGGATTTAATTAAGTAAGATATTAGTACTTATGTGTTTCCAAACAAATTTAGTGATAGTTATTATTTCATATAGGCCTCAACTTACGAAGTGTTATTCAAGAAGAAATGGAGCGAGGTAAGTTATTTGATCACAAATTAGGATCATCACAGTTCAGTTTATAGATAATTATTATTCAAGCCAGTTCATTTCCAGCCAATTATTTATGCACCACTCATGCCATATGCAAACATGTCATCCAGCATATCATACGATTTTGTCATTCTGCATCATGTTTAAATTCAAAAGTTATAATTATGTATGTATTACGTCATGCATCTCATGTGTATAAGACACGTAAACTATCTTAAGTTCAAGGTGCAAGATAAGATCAGATCAGTTAATAATCAGATAGCCATTCAGATTCATGGTACCAATGCAGTTCAGTTTCAGGGTGAATGTGCAAGCCACGAACTCAGTCGTGATCTACCATAGTATGCCAGAATACTATCAGCGGCTCCCCTTGCGGCAGCGGGATGTGGGGCCAGTGCACAACCTCGCACACAGGGTTAAGTGTATTGGCCAGTCAGATAAATCAGATCAGTCAGATTAATCAGTCAGATCAATCAGTTAATTCAGTTAAAACAGTCATGCATAGCACAATCATCAGTATGAATAGTCATGAATTTAAACTCTCTTTATGAAAGTTTTTATGAAAACCTTATATTTAGTATGTTTACGTTGTGATGAATTTCTTCCGGAGCCTTCGATTCATTTTTCTTTGTTTTCATGATTTTAACCATCCAAGTGAGGATGATGAATACGAGCAGGCAGGGTAGGAATAGAATGAGCATTAAATTTTAGTTCAGACTTTCTAAAATAAAACATGCTTTTATGACATGAGTTTTGTTCAGTTTATTTCATTTAAATTTTTGGTAGACTTTTTGTTAGACCTTTTCTACAAAATAAATTTTTGATTCCATTTATGGAATTTGAGATCTCTAGCCGGATTTTATTTTTATGAAAATTACGTGACACTCCTAGCCTTTGGAAAGGGGGTGTTATAGATAGTCTACAAAGATGGTTCATATAAGACCATTACAGTCTATTTTTCTTGTTCCATCAATGCATTTACAGTTCTTAATGGGTCCACCATGGTCTTTTGGCTATACCGTGTATTTACAGTTCTTACTGGAGTCACTGCAATTCTTTCAACCTATCATTTACAATGACAATTCTAACTAAGACTACTTTGTGGAAATTATTCTATTTTATCATTAAAGACTAATGTATAAAACATTCAAGCCTAGCATTCATTGATGATAAAATAATCACATATCCACATCTTCAATTCGCATATACATGTAATCACATTTAAATTTCAGAATCATCTCTTACGCCACAATATCCAATTATTAAATTTCTAACCTAATTCTCGCGCAAGTCTAAAAGAAATATGAGAGAATTAATTATCATAAATCTCAACCGTACTCCCACTATCCTAAGTAGTCATATTGCCTTAGTCACATATAAAGACATAACCAACTAAAGTCGCGGTAACCTTTTGGGCCAGTCTACAATGACAGCTACTCTAACCACAGCAACCTGTTGGGCCAGTCTACAAAGATGGTTCATATAAGACTATTACAGTCCATTTTTCTTGTTCCATCAGTGCATTTACAGTTCTTACTGGGGCCACCATGGTCTTTTGGCTATACAGTGCATTTACAGTTCTTAATTGGGGCCACTGCAATTCTTTCAGCCTATCATTTACAATGACAATTCTAACTAAGACTACTTAGTGAAAATTATTCTATTTTATCATTAAAGACTAATGTATAAACATTCAAGCCTAGCATTCATAGAAGATAAAATAATCACATATCCACATGTCCAATTCACAAATACATGTAATCACATTTGAATTTCAGAATCATCTCTTACACCACAATACCCAATTATTAAATTTCTAACCTAATTCCCGCGCAAATCTAAAAAAAATATGGGAGAATTAATCATCACAAATCTCGACCATACTCCCACAATCTTAAGTAGTCATCTAGCCCTAGTCATATGTAAAGACATAACCTACTAAAATTTTATGGAATTTGAGATCTCCAGCCGTATTTTATTTTTATGAAAAGTACGTAACACTCCAAGCCTTTGGAAATGGGGTGTTATAGACATCTACAAAGATGGTTCATATAAGACCATTACAGTCCATTTTTCTTGTTCCATCAATGCATTTACAGTTTTTAATGGGTCCACCATGGTCTTTTTGCTATGCCGTGTATTTACAGTTCTTACTGGGGTCACTGCAATTCTTTCAACCTATCATTTACGATGAAAATTCTAACTAAGACTACTTTGTGGAAATTATTCTATTTTATCATTAAAGACTAAAGTATAAAACATTCAAGCCTGGCATTCATTGATGATAAAATAATCACATGTCCACATCTTCAATTCGCATATACATGTAATCACATTTAAATTTCAGAATCATCTCTTAGGCCACAATATCCAATTATTAAATTTCCAACCTAATTCCCGCGCAAGTCTAAAAGAAATATGGGAGAATTAATTATCATAAATCTCAACCGTACTCCCACTATCTTAAGTAGTCATATTGCCCTAGTTACATGTAAAGACATAACCAACAAAAATCGCAGTAACCTTTTGGGCCAGTCTGCAAAGACAGCTACTCCAACCACAGCAACCTGTTGGGCCAGTCTACAAAGATGGTTCATATAAGACCACTAAAGTCCATTTTTCTTGTTCCATCAGTGTATTTACAATTCTTACTGGGGCCACCACGGACTTTTGGCTATACAGTGCATTTACAATTCTTAATTCGGGTCACTGCAATTCTTTCAGTCTATCACTTACGACGACAATTCTAACTAAGACTACTTAGTGAAAATTATTCTATTTTATCATTAAAGACTAATGTATAAACATTCAAGCCTAGCATTCATAGATGATAAAATAATCACATATCCACATCTTCAATTCGCATATACATGTAATCACATTTAAATTTCAGAATCATCTCTTATGCCACAATATCCAAATTTTAAATTTCTAACCTAATTCCCGCGCAGGTCTAAAAGAAATATGGGAGAATTAATTATCGTAAATCTCAACCGTACTCCCACTATTTAAGTAGTCATATTGCCCTAGTCACATGTAAAGACATAACCAACTATAATCGCTGTAACGTTTTGGGCCAGTCTGCAATGACAGCTACTCCAACCACAGCAACCTGTTGGGCCAGTCTACAAAGATGGTTCATATAAGACCATTACAGTCCATTTTTCTGGTTCCATCAGTGCATTTACAGTTCTAAATGGGGCCACCATGGTCTATTGGCTATGCAGTGCATTTACAGTTCTTAATTGGGTTCACTGCAATTCTTTCAGCCAATCATTTACAATGACAATTCTAACTAAGACTAATTAGTGAAAATTATTTTATTTTATCATTAAAGACTAATGTATAAACATTCAAGCCTAGCATTCATAGATGATAAAATAATCACATATCCACATGTCCAATTCGCATATACATGTAATCACATTTAAATTTCAGAATCATCTCTTACACCACAATATCCAATTATTAAATTTCTAAACTAATTCCTTCGCGAATCTAAAAAAAATATGGGAGAATTAATCATCCCAAATCTCGACCATACTCCCACTATCATAAGTAGTCATCTAGCCCGAGTCACATGTAAAGACATAACCTACTAAAATTTTATGGAATTTGAGATCTCCAGCCGGATTTTATTTTTATGAAAAATACGAAACACTCCAAGCCTTTGGAAAGGGGGTGTTATAGACAGTCTACAAAGATGGTTCATATAAGACCATTACAGTCCATTTTTCTTGTTCCATCAATGCATTTACAGTTCTTAATGGGTCCACCATGGTGTTTTGGCTATACCGTGTATTTACAGTTCTTACTGGGGTCACTGCAATTCTTTCAATCTATCATTTACAATGACAATTCTAACTAAGACTACTTTGTGGAATTATTCTATTTTATCATTAAAGACAAATGTATAAAACAATCAAGCCTAGCATTCATTGATGATAAAATAATCACATATCCACATCCTCAATTCGCATATACATGTAATCACATTTAAATTTCAGAATCATCTCTTACTCCACAATATCCAATTATTAAATTTCTAACCTAATTCTCGCACAAGTCTAAAAGAAATACGGGAGAATTAATTATCATAAACTCAACCGTACTCCCTCTATCTTAAGTAGTCATATTGCCCTAGTGACATGTAAAGACATAGCCAACTATAATCGCAGTAACCATTTGGGCCAGTCTGCAATGACAGCTACTCCAACCACAGCAACCTGTTGGGCAAGTCGACAAAGATAGTTCATATAAGACCATTACAGTCCATTTTTCTTGTTCCATCAGTGCATTTACAGTTCTTACAGGGGCCACCATGGTCTTTTGGCTATAGAGTGCAATTATAGATCATAATTGGGGTCACTGCAATTCTTTCAGTGTATCAATTACAATGACAATTCTAACTAAGACTACTTAGTGAAAATTATTCTATTTTATCATTAAAGACTAATGTATAAACATTCAAGCCTAGCATTCATAGATGATAAAATAATCACGTATCCACATGTCCAATTCGCATATACATGTAATCACATTTAAATTTCAGAATCATCTCTTACACCACAATATCCAATTATTAAATTTCTAACCTAATTCCCGTGCAAATCTAAAAAAAATATGGGAGAATTAATCATCACAAATCTCGACCATACTCCCATTATCTTAAGTAGTCATCTAGCCCTAGTCATATGTAAAAACATAACCTACTAAAATTTTATGGAATTTGAGATCTCCAGCCGTATTTTATTTTAATGAAAAGTACGTAACACTCCAAGCCTTTGGAAAGGGGTGTTATAGACATCTACAAAGATGGTTCATATAAGACCATTACAGTCCATTTTTCTTGTTCCATCAATGCATTTACAGTTCTTAATTTGTCCACCATGGTCTTTTGGCTATGCCGTGTATTTACAGTTCTTACTGGGGTCACTGCAATTCTTTCAACCTATCATTTACAATGACAATTCTAACTAAGACTACTTTGTGGAAATTATTCTATTTTATCATTAAAGACCAATGTATAAAACGTTCAAGCCTAGCATTCATTGATGATAAAATAATCACATATCCACATCTTCAATTCGCATATACATGTAATCACATTTAAATTTGTAAATCATCTCTTACGCCACAATATCCAATTTTTAAATTTCGAACCTAATTCCCGCGCATGTCTAAAAGAAATTTGGGAGAATTAATTATCATAAATCTCAACCGTACTCCCACTATTTAAGTAGTCATATTGCCCTAGTGACATGTAAAGACATAACCAACTATAATCGCAGTAACCTTTTGGGCCAGTCTGCAATGACAGCTACTCCAACCACAGCAACCTGTTGGGCCAGTCTACAAAGATGGTTCATATAAGACCATTACAGTCCATTTTTCTTGTTCCATCAGTGCATTTACAGTTCTAAATGGGGCCACCATGGTCATTTGGCTATGCAGTGCATTTACAGTTCTAAATTGGGTTCATTGCAATTCTTTCAGCCTATCATTTACAATGACAATTCTAACTAAGACAACTTAGTGAAAATTATTTTATTTTATCATTAAAGACTAATGTATAAACATTCAAGCCTAGCATTCATATATGATAAAATAATCACATATCCATATGTCCAATTCTTATAAACTTGTAATCACATTTAAATTTCTGAATCATCTCTTACACGACAATATCAAATTATTAAATTTCTAAACTAATTCCCGCGCGAATCTGAAAAAAAATATGGGAGAATTAATCATCCCAAATCTCGACCATACTCCCACTATCTTAAGTGGTCATCTAGCCCGAGTCACATGTAAAGGCATAACCTACTAAAATTTTACGGAATTTGAGATCTCCAGCCGGATTTTATTTTTATGAAAATACGTAACACTCCAAGCCATTGGAAAGGGGTGTTATAGACAGTCTACAAAGATGGTTCATATAAGACCATTACAGTCCATTTTTCTTGTTCCATCAATGCATTTACAGTTCTTAATGGGTCCACCATGGTCTTTTGGCTATCCCGTGTATTTACAGTTCTTACTGGGTCACTGCAATTCTTTCAACCTATCATTTACAATGACAATTCTAACTAAGAGTACTTTGTGAAAATTATTCTATTTTATCATTAAAGACTAATGTTTAAAACAATCAAGCCTAGCATTCATTGATGATAAAATAATCACATATCCACATCCTCAATTCGCATATACATGTAAACACATTTAAATTTCAGAATCATCTCTTACGCCACAACATCCAATTAATAAATTTCTAACTTAATTCCCGCGCAAGTCTAAAAGAAATATGGGAGAATTAATTATCATAAATCTCATCCGTACTCCCACTATTTAAGTAGTCATATTGCCTAGTCACATGTAAAGACATAACCATCTATAATCGCAGTAACCTTTTGGGCCAGTCTGCAATGACAGCTACTCCAACCATAGCAACATGTTGGGCCAGTCTACAAAGATGGTTCATATAAGACCATTACAGTCCATTTTTCTAGTTCCATCAGTGCATTTACAGTTCTAAATGGGGCCACCATGGTCTATTGGCTATGCAGTGCATTTACAGTTCTTAATTGGGTTCACTGCAATTCTTTCAGCCTATCATTTACAATGACAATTCTAACTAAGACTACTTACTGAAAATTATTTTATTTTATCATTAAAGACTAATGTATAAACATTCAAGCCTAGCATTCATATATGATAAAATAATCACATATCCATATGTCCAATTCGTATAAACTTGTAATCACATTTAAATTTCTGAATCATCTCTTACACCACAATATCAAATTATTAAATTTCTAAACTAATTCCCGCGCGAATCTGAAAAAAATATGGGAGAATTAATCATCCCAAATCTCGACCATACTCCCACTATCTTAAGTGGTGATCTAGCCCGAGTCACATGTAAAGGCTTAACCTACTAAAATTTTATGGAATTTGAGATCTCCAGCCGGATTTTATTTTTATGAAAAATACGAAACACTCCAAGCCATTGGAAAGGGGGTGTTATAGACAGTCTACAAAGATGGTTCATATAAGACCATTACAGTCCATTTTTCTTGTTCCATCAATGCATTTACAGTTCTTAATGGGTCCACCATGGTCTTTTGGCTATCCCGTGTATTTACAGTTCTTACTGGGGTCACTGCAATTCTTTCAACCTATCATTTACAATGACAATTATAACTAAGAGTACTTTGAGGAAATTATTCTATTTTATCATTAAAGACTAATGTTTAAAACAATCAAGCCTAGCATTCATTGATGATAAAATAATGACATATCCACATCCTCAATTCGCATATACATGTAAACACATTTAAATTTCAGAATCATCTCTTACGCCACAACATCCAATTATTAAATTTCTAACCTAATTCCCGCGCAAGTCTAAAAGAAATATGGGAGAATTAATTATCATAAATCTCATCCGTACTCCCACTATTTAAGTAGTCATATTGCCTAGTCACATGTAAAGTCATAACCATCTATAATCGCAGTAACCTTTTGGGCCAGTCTGCAATGACTGCTACTCCAACCATAGCAACCTGTTGGGCCAGTCTACAAAGATGGTTCATATAAGACCATTACAGTCCATTTTTCTAGTTCCATCAGTGCATTTACAGTTCTAAATGGGGCCACCATGGTCTATTGGCTATGCAGTGCATTTACAGTTCTTAATTGGGTTCACTGCAATTCTTTCAGCCTATCATTTACAATGACAATTCTAACTAAGACTACTTACTGAAAATTATTTTATTTTATCATTAAAGACTAATGTATAAACATTCATGCCTAGCATTCATAGATGATAAAATAATCACATATCCACAATTCCGATTCGCATATACATGTAATCACATTTAAATTTCAGAATCATCTCTTACACCACATTATCCAATTGTTAAATTTCTAAACTAATTCCCGCGCAAATCCAAAAAAAATATGGGAGAATTAATCATCCCAAATCTCGACCATACTCCCACTATCTTAAGTAGTCATCTAGCCCGAGTCACATGTAAAGACATAACCTAATAGAATTTTATGGAATTTGACATCTCCAGCCGGGTTTTATTTTTATGAAAAAATACGAAACACTCCAAGCCTTTGGAAAGGGTGTTATAGACAGTCTACAAAGATGGTTCATATAAGACCATTACAGTCCATTTTTCTTGTTCCATCAATGTATTTACAGTTCTTAATGGGTCCACCATGGTCTTTTGGCTATACCGTGTTTTTACAGTTCTTACTGGGGTCACTGCAATTCTTTCAACCTATCATTTACAATGACAATTCTAACTAAGACTACTTTGTGGAAATTATTCTATTTTATCATTAAAGACTAATGTATAAAACAATCAAGCCTAGCATTCATTGATGATAAAATAATCACATATCCACATCCTCAATTCGCAAATACATGTAATCACATATGAATTTCAGAATCATCTCTTACGCCACAATATCCAATTATTAAATTTCTAACCTAATTCCCGCGCAAGTGTAAAAGAAATATGGGAGAATTAATTATCATAAATCTCAACCATACTCCCACTATTTTAAGTAGTCATATTGCCCTAGTGACATGTAAAGACATAGCCGACTATAATCGCAGTAACCATTTGGGCCAGTCTGCAATGACAGCTACTCCAACCACAGCAACCTGTTGGGCCAGTCTACAAAGATGGTTCATATAAGACCCTTACAGTCCATTTTTCTTGTTCCATCAGTGCATTTACTGTTCTTACTGGGCCACCATGGTCTTTTGGCTATATAGTGCATTTACAGTTCTTAATTGGGGTCACTGCAATTCTTTCAGTCTATCACTTACGACGACAATTCTAACTAAGACTACTTAGTGAAAATTATTCTACTTTATCATTAAAGACTAATGTATAAACATTCAAGCCTAGCATTCATAGATGATAAAATAATCACATATCCACATGTCCAATTCGCATATACGGGCAATCACATTTAAATTTCAGAATCATCTCTTACACCACAATATCGAATTATTAAATTTCTAACCTAATTCCCGCGCAAATCTAAAAAAAATATGGAGAATTAATCATCACAAATCTCGACCATACTCCCACTATCTTAAGTAGTCATCTAGCCCTAGTCATATGTAAAGACATAATCTACTAAAATTTTATGGAATTTGAGATCTCCAGCCGTATTTTATTTTTATGAAAAGTACGTAACACTCCAAGCCTTTGGAAAGGGGGTGTTATAGACATCTACAATGATTGTTCATATAAGACCATTACATTCCATTTTTCTTGTTCCATCAATGCATTTACAGTTCTTAATGGGTCCACCATGGTCTTTTGGCTATGCCGTGTATTTACATTTCTTACTGGGTCACTGCAATTCTTTCAACCTATCATTTACAATGACAATTCTAACTAAGACTACTTCGTGGAAATTATTCTATTTTATCATTAAAAACTAATGTATAAAACATTCAAGCCTAGCATTCATTGATGATAAAATAATCACTTATCCACATCTTCAATTCGCATATACATGTAATCACATTTAAATTTCTGAATCATCTCTTACGCCACAATATCCAATTATTAAATTTCCTACCTAATTCCCGCGCAAGTCTAAAAGAAATATGGGAGAATTAATTATCATAAATCTCAACCGTACTCCCTCTATCTTAAGTAGTCATATTGCCCTAGTCACATGTAAAGACATAACCAACTAAAATCGCAGTAACCTTTTGGGCCAGTCTGCAATGACAGCTACTCCAACCACAGCAACCTGTTGGGCCAGTCTACAAAGATGGTTCATATAAGACAATTACAGTCCATTTTTCTTGTTACATCAGTGCATTTACGGTTGTTACTGGGGCCACCATGGTTTTTTGGCTATACAGTGCATTTACAGATCTTAATTGGGGTCACTGCAATTCTTTCAGTCTATCACTTACAATGACAATTCTAATTAAGACTACTTAGTAAAAATTATTCTATTTTATCATTAAAGACTAATGTATAAACATTCAAGCCTAGCATTCATAGATGATAAAATAATCACATATCCACATGTCCAATTCGCATATACGTGTAATCACATTTAAATTTCAGAATCATCTCTTACACCACAATATCGAATTTTTAAATTTCTAACCTAATTCCCGCGCAAATCTAAAAAAAATATGGGAGAATTAATCATCACAAATCTCGACCATACTCCCACTATCTTAAGTAGTCATCTAGCCCTAGTCATATGTAAAGACATAACCTACTAAAATTTTATGGAATTTGAGATCTCCAACCGTATTTTATTTTTATGAAAAGTACGTAACACTCCAAGCCTTTGGAAAGGGGGTGTTATAGACAGTCTACAAAGATGGTTCTTATAAGAGCATTACAGTCCATTTTTCTTGCTCCATCAATGCATTTACAGTTCTTAATGGGTCCACCATGGTCTTTTGGCTATACCGTGTATTTACAGCTCTTACTGGGGTCACTGCAATTCTTTCATCCTATCATTCACAATGACAATTCTAACTAAGACTACTTTGTGGAAATTATTCTATTTTATCATTAAATACTAATGTATAAAACATTCAAGCCTAGCATTCATTGATGATAAAATAATCACATATCCACATCTTCAACTCGCATATACATGTAATCACATTTAAATTTCGGAATCATCTCTTACGCCACAATATCTAATTATTAAATTTCTAACCTATTTCCCGCGCAAGTCTAAAAGAAATATGGGAGAATTAATTATCATAAATCTCAACCGTACTCCCTCTATCTTAAGTAGTCATATTGCCCTAGTCACATGTAAAGACATAACCAACTAAAATCGCAGAAACGTTTTGGGCCAGTCCGAAATGACAGCTACTCCAACCACAGTAACTTGTTGGGCCAGTCTACAATGATGGTTCATATAAGACTATTACAGTCCATTTTTCTTGTTCCATCAGTGCATTTACAGTTCTTACTGGGGCCACCACGGTCTTTTGGCTATACAGTGCATTTACAGTTCTTAATTGGGGTCACTGCAATTCTTTCAGTCTCTCAGTTACGAAGACAATTCTAACTAAGAGTACTTAGTGAAATTATTCTATTTTATCATTAAAGACTAATGTATAAACATTCAAGCCTAGCATTCATAGATGAAAAAATAATCACATATCCACATGTCCAATTCGCATATACGTGTAATCACATTTAAATTTCAGAATCATCTCTTACACCACAATATCCAATTATTAAATTTCTAACCTAATTCCCGCGTAAATATAAAAAAAATATGGGAGAATTAATCATCACAAATCTCGACCATACTCCCACTATCTTAAGTAGTCATCTATCCCTAGTCATATGTAAAGACATAACCTACAAAAATTTTATGGAATTTGAGATCTCCAACCGTATTTTATTTTTATGAAAAGTACGTAACACTCCAAGCCTTTGGAAAGGGGGTGTTATAGACATCTACAAAGATGGTTCATATAAGACCATTACAGTCCATTTTTCTTGTTCCATCAATGCATTTACAGTTCTTAATGGGTCCACCATGGTCTTTTGGCCATGCCGTGAATTTACAATTCTTACTGGGGTCACTGCAATTCTTTCAACCGATCATTTACAATGACAATTCTAACTAAGACTACTTTGTGGAAATTATTCTATTTTATCATTAAAGACTAATGTATAAAACATTCAAGCCTACCATTCATTGATGATAAAATAATCACATATCCACATCTTCAATTCGCATATACATGTAATCACATTTAAATTTCAAAATCATCTCTTACGCTACAATATCCAATTATTAAATTTCCAACCTAATTCCCGCACAAGTCTAAAAGAAATATGAGAGAATTAATTATCATAAATCTCAACCGTACTCCCTCTATGTTAAGTAGTCATATTGCCCTAGTTACATGTAAAGACATAACCAACAAAAATCGCAGTAACCTTTTGGCCAGTCTGCAATGACAGCTACTCCAACCACAACAACCTGTTGGGCGAGTCTACAAAGATGGTTCATATAAGACCATTACAGTCCATTTTTCTTGTTCCGTTAGTGCATTTACAGTTCTTACTAGGGCCCCCACGGTGTTTTGGCTATACAGTGCATTTACAGTTCTTAATTGGGGTCACAGCAATTATTTCAGTCTATCACTTACGACGACAATTCTAACTAAGACTACTTAGTGAAAATTATTCTATTTTATCATTAAAGACTAATGTATAAACATTCAAGCCTAGCATTCATAGATGATAAAATAATCACATATCCACATGTCCAATTCGCATATACATGTAATCACATTTAAATTTCAGAATCATCTCTTACACTACAGTATCCAATTATTAAATTTCTAACCTAATTCCCTCGCAAATCTAAAAAAAATATGGGAGAATTAATCATCACAAATCTCGACCATACTCCCACTATCTTAAGTAGTCACCTAGCCCTAGTCACATGTAAAGACATAACCTACTAAAATTTTATGGAATTTGAGATCTCCAGCTGGATTTGATTTTTATCAAAACTACGTAACACTCCAAGCCTTTGGAAAGGGGGTGTTATAGACAGTCTACAAAGATGGTTCATATAAGACCATTACAGTCCATTTTTCTTGCTCCATCATTGCATTTACAGTTCTTAATGGGCCCACCGTGGTCTTTTGGCTATACCGTATATTTACAGTTCTTACTGGGGTCACTGCAATTCTTTCAACCTATCATTCACAATGACAATTCTAACTAAGACTACTTTGTGGAAATTATTCTATTTTATCATTAAAGACTAATGTATAAAACATTCAAGCCTAGCATTCATTGATGATAAAATAATCACATATCCACATCTTCAATTCGCATATACATGTAATCACCTTTAAATTTCAGAATCATCTCTTACGCCACAATATCTAATTATTAAATTTCTAACCTAATTCCCGCTCAAGTCTAAAAGAAATATGGGAGAATTAATTATCATAAATCTCAACCGTACTCCCTCTATCTTAAGTAGTCATATTGCCCTAGTCACATGTAAAGACATAACCACCTAAAATCGCAGTAACCTTTTGGGCCAGTCTGCAATGACAGCTACTCCAACCACAGCAACCTGTTGGGCCAGTCTACAAAGATGGTTCATATAAGACCATTACAGTCCATTTTTCTTGTTCCATCAGTGCATTTACAGTTCTTACTGGGGCCACCATGGTCTTTTGGCTATACAGTGCATTTACAGTTCTTAATTGGGGTCACAGCAATTCTTTCAGTCTATCACTTACGACGACAATTCTAGCTAAGACTACTTAGTGAAAATTATTCTATTTTATCATTAAAGACTAATGCATAAACATTCAAGCCTAGCATTCATAGATGATAAAATAATCACGTATCCACATGACCAATTCGCATATACATGTAATCACATTTAAATTTCAGAATCATCTCTTACACCACAATATCCAATTATTAAATTTCTAACCTAATTCCCGCGCAAATCTAAAAAAAATATGGGAGAATTATTCATGACAAATCTCGACCATACTCCCACTATCTTAAGTAGTCACCTAGCCCTAGTCACATGTAAAGACATAACCTACTAAAATTTTATGGAATTTGAGATCACCAGCCGGATTTTAATTTTATGAAAACTACGTAACACTCCAAGCCTTTGGAAAGGGGGTGTTATAGACAGTCTACAAAGATGGTTCATATAAGACCATTACAGTCCATTTTTCTTGCTCCATCAATGCATTTACAGTTCTTAATGGGTCGACCATGGTCTTTTGGCTATACCGTGTATTTACAGTTCTTATTGGGGTCACTGCAATTCTTTCAACCTATCACTTACAATGACAATTCTAACTAAGACTACATTGTGGAAATTATTCTATTTTATCATTAAAGACTAATGTATAAAACATTCAAGCCTAGCATTCATTGATGATAAATTAATCACAAATCCACTTCTTCAATTCGCATATACATGTTATCACATTTAAATTTCAGAATCATCTCTTACGCCACAATATCTAATTATTAAATTTCTAACCTAATTCCCGCGCAAGTCTAAATGAAATATGGGAGAATTAATTATCATAAGTCTCAACCGTACTCCCACTATCTTAAGTAGTCATATTGCCCTAGTCACATGTAAAGACATAACCACCTAAAATCGCAGTAACCTTTTGGGCCAGTCTGCAATGACAGCTACTCCAACCACAGCAACCTGTTGGGCCAGTCTACAAAGATGGTTCATATAAGACCATTACAGTGCATTTTTCTTGTTCCATCAGTGCATTTACAGTTCTTACTGGGGCCACCATGGTCTTTTGGCTATACAGTGCATTTACAGTTCTTAATTGGGGTCACTGCAATTCTTTCAGTCTATCATTTACATTGACAATTCTAACTAAGACTTCTTAGTGAAAATTATTCTATTTTATCATGAAAGACTAATGTATAAACATTCAAGCCTAGCATTCATAGATGATAAAATAATCATATATCCACATGTCCAATTCGCATATACATGTAATCACATTTAAATTTCGGAATCATCTCTTACACTACCATATCCAATTATTAAATTTCTAACCTAATTCCCGCGCAAATCTAAAAAAAATATGGGAGAATTAATCATCACAAATCTCGACCATACACCCACTATCTTAAGTAGTCATCCAACCCTAGTCACATGTAAAGACATAACCTACTAAAATTTTATGGAATTTGAGATCTCCAGCCGGATTTTAATTTTATGAAAACTACGTAACACTCCAAGCCTTTGGAAAGGGGGTGTTATAGACAGTCTACAAAGATGGTTCATATAAGACCATTACAGTCCATTTTTCTTGCTCCATCAATTCATTTACAGTTCTTAATGGGTCCACCATGGTCTTTTGGCTATACCGTGTATTTACAGTTCTTATTGGGGTCACTGCAATTCTTTCAACCTATCACTTACAATGACAATTCTAACTAAGACTACTTTGTGGAAATTATTCTATTTTATCATTAAAGACTAATGTATAAAACATTCAAGCCTAGCATTCATTGATGATAAATTAATCACAAATCCACTTCTTCAATTCGCATATACATGTTATCACATTTAAATTTCAGAATCATCTCTTACGCCACAATATCTAATTATTAAATTTCTAACCTAATTCCCGCGCAAGTCTAAATGAAATATGGGAGAATTAATTATCATAAGTCTCAACCGTACTCCCACTATCTTAAGTAGTCATATTGCCCTAGTCACATGTAAAGACATAACCACCTAAAATCGCAGTAACCTTTTGGGCCAGTCTGCAATGACAGCTACTCCAACCACAGCAACCTGTTGGGCCAGTTTACAAAGATGGTTCATATAAGACCATTACAGTGCATTTTTCTTGTTCCATCAGTGCATTTACAGTTCTTACTGGGGCCACCATGGTCTTTTGGCTATACAGTGCATTTACAGTTCTTAATTGGGGTCACTGCAATTCTTTCAGTCTATCATTTACAAAGACAATTCTAACTAAGACTACTTAGTGAAAATTATTCTATTTTATCTTTAAAGACTAATGTATAAACATTCAAGCCTAGCATTCATAGATGATAAAATAATCATATATCCTCATGTCCAATTCGCATATACATGTAATCGCATTTAAATTTCGGAATCATCTCTTACACTACAGTATCTAATTATTAAATTTCTAACCTAATTTCCTCGCAAATCTAAAAAAAAATATGGGGGAATTAATCATCACAAATCTCGACCATACTCCCCCTATCTTAAGTAGTCATCCAACCCTAGTCACATGTAAAGACATAACCTACTAAAATTTTATGGAATTTGATATCTCCAGCCGGATTTTATTTTTATGAAAAGTACGTAACAGTCCAAGCCTTTGGAAAGGGGGTGTTATAGACTGTCTATAAAGATGGTTCATATAAGACCATTACAGTCCATTTTTCTTGTTCCATCAGTGCATTTAAAGTTCTTACTGGATCCACCATGGTCTTTTGGCTATACCGTGTATTTACAGTTCTTACTGGGGTCACTGCAATTCTTTCAACCTATCATTTACAATGACAATTCTAACTAATACTACTTTGTAGAAATTATTCTATTTTATCATTAAAGACTAATGTATAAAACATTCAAGCCTAGCATTCATTGATGATAAAATAATCACATATCCACATCTTCAATTCGCATATACATGTTATCACATTTAAATTTCAGAATCATCTCTTACGCCACAATATCCAATTATTAAATTTCTAACCTAATTCTCGCGCAAGTCTAAAAGAAATATGGGAGAATTAATTATCATAAATCTCAACCATACTCCCACTATCTTAAGTAGTCATATTGCCCTAGTCACATGAAAAGACATAACCAACTAAAATCGCAGTAACCTTTTGGGCCAGTCTGCAATGACAGCTACACCAACCACAGCAACCTGTTGGGCCAGTCTACAAAGATGGTTCATATAAGACCATTACAGTCCATTTTTCTTGTTCCATCAGTGCATTAACGGTTCTTACTAGGGCCACCATGGTCTTTTGGCAATACAGTGCATTTACAGTTCTTAATTGGGGTCACTGCAATTCTTTCAGTCTATCATTTACAATGACAATTCTAACTAAGACTACTTAGTGAAAATTATTCTATTTTATCATTAAAGACTAATGTATAAACATTCAAGCCTAGCATTCATAGATGATAAAATAATCACATATCCACATGTCCAATTCGCATATACATGTAATCACATTTAAATTTCAGAATCATCTCTTACACTACAGTATCCAATTATTAAATTTCTAACCTAATTCCCTCGCAAATCTAAAAAAAAATATGGTGGAATTAATCTTCACAAATCTCGACCATACTCCCACTATCTTAAGTAGTCATCTAGCCCTAGTCACATGTAAAGACATAACCTACTAAAATTTTATGGAATTTGAGATCTCCCGCCGGATTTTATTTTTATCAAAAGTACGTAACACTCCAAGCCTTTGGAAATGGGGTGTTATAGACAGTCTACAAAGATGGTACATATAAGACCATTACAGTCCATTTTTCTTGTTCCATCAGTGCATTACAGTTCTTAATGGGTCCACCATGTTCTTTTGGGTATACCGTGTATTTACAGTTCTTACTGGGGTCACTGCAATTCTTTCAACCTATCATTTACAATGACAATTCTAACTAAGACTACCTTGTGGAAATTATTCTATTTTATCATTAAAGACTAATGTATAAAACATTCAAGCCTAGCATTCATTGATGATAAAATAATCACTTATCCACATCTTCAATTCGCATATACATGTAATCACATTTAAATTTCAGAATCATCTCTTACGCCCCAATATCCAATTATTAAATTTCTAACCTAATTCCCGCGCTAGTCTAATAGAAATATGGGAGAATTAATTATCATAAATCTCAACCGTACTCCCACTATCTTAAGTAGTCATATTGCCCTAGTCACATGTAAAGACATAACGAACTAAAATCGCAGTAACCTTTTGGGCCAGTCTGCATTGACAGCTACTCCAACCACAGCAACCTGTTGGGCCAGTCTACAAAGATGGTTCATATAAGACCATTACAGTCCATTTTTCTTGTTCCATCAGTGCATTTACAGTTCTTATTGGGGCCACCACGGTCTTTTGGCTATACAGTGCATTTACCGTTCCTAATTGGGGTCACTGCAATTCTTTCAGCCTATCATTTACATTGACAATTCTAACTAAAACTACTTAGTGAAAATTATTCTATTTTATCATGAAAGACTAATGTATAAACATTCAAGCCTAGCATTCATAGATGATAAAATAATCATATATCCTCATGTCCAATTCGCATATACATGTAATCGCGTTTAAATTTCGGAATCATCTCTTACACTACAATATCTAATTATTAAATTTCTAACCTAATTTCCGCGCAAATCTAAAAAAAATATGGGAGAATTAATCATCACAAATCTCGTCCATACTCCCACTATCTTAAGTAGTCATCTAGCCCTAGTCACATGTAAAGACATAACCTACTAAAATTGTATGGAATTTGAGATTTCCAGCCGGATTTTATTTTTATGAAAAGTACGTAACACTCCAAGCCTTTGGAAAGGGGTGTTAGAGACAGTCTACAAAGATGGTTCATACAAGACCATTACAGTCCATTTTTCTTGTTCCATCAATGCATTTACAGTTCTTAATGGGTCCACCATGTTCTTTTGGCTATACCGTGTATTTACAGTTCGTACTGGGGTCACTGCAATTCTTTCAACCTATCATTTACAATGACAATTCTAACTAAGACTACTTTGTGGAAATTATTCTATTTTATCATTAAAGACTAATGTATAAAACATTCAAGCCTAGCATTCATTGATGATAAAATAATCACATATCCACATCTTCAATTCGCATATACATGTTAACACATTTAAATTTCAGAATCATCTCTTACGCCACAATATCCAAATATTAAATTTCTAACCTAATTCCCGCGCAAGTCTAAATGAAACATGGGAGAATTAATTATCATAAGTCTCAACCGTACTCCCACTATCTTAAGTTGTCATATTGCCCTAGTCACATGTAAAGACATAACCAACTAAAATCGCAGTAACCTTTTGGGCCAGTCTGCAATGACAGCTACTCCAACCACAGCAACCTGTTGGGCTAGTCTACAAAGATGGTTCATATAAGACCATTACAGTCTATTTTTCTTGTTCCATCAGTGCATTTACAGTTCTTATTGGGGCCACCATGGTCTTTTGGCCATACAGTGCATTTACAGTTCTTAATTGGGGTCACTGCAATTCTTTCAGTCTATCATTTATGTTGACAATTCTAACTAAGACTACTTAGTGAAAATTATTCTATTTTATCATTAAAGACTAATGTATAAAACATTCAAGCCTAGCATTCATTGATGATAAAATAATCACATATCCACGTCTTCAATTCGCATATACATGTCATCACATTTAAATTTCAGAATCATCTCTTACGCCACAATATCCAATTATTAAATTTCTAACTTAATTCCCGCGCAAGTCTAAATGAAATATGGGAGAATTAATTATCATAAATCTCAACCGTACTCCCACTATCTTAAGTAGTCATATTGCCCTAGTCACATGTAAAGACATAACCAACTAAAATCGCAGTAACCTTTTGGGCGAGTCTGCAATGACAGCAACTCCAACCACAGCAACCTGGTGGGCCAGTCTACAAAGAAGGTTCATATAAGACCATTACAGTCCATTTTTCTTGTTCCATTAGTGCATTTACAGTTCTTACTGGGGCCACCATGGTCTTTTGGCTATACAGTGCATTTATAGTTCTTAATTTGAGTCACTGCAATTCTTTCAGTCTATCACTTACATTGACGATTCTAACTAAGACTACTTAGTGAAAATTATTCAATTTTATCATTAAAGACTAATGTATAAAACATTCAAGCCTAGCATTCATTGATGATAAAATAATCACATATCCACATCTTCAATTCGCATATACATGTTATCACATTTAAATTTCAGAATCATCTCTTACGCCACAATATCCAATTATTAAACTTCTAACCTAATTCCCGCACAAGTCTAAATGAAATATGGGAGAATTAATTATCATAAGTCTCAACCGTACTCCCACTATCTTAAGTTGTCATATTGCCCTAGTCACATGTAAAGACATAACCAACTAAAATCGCAGTAACCTTTTGGGCCAGTCTGCAATGACAGCTACTCCAACCACAGCAACCTGTTGGGCTAGTCTACAAAGATGGTTCATATAAGACCATTACAGTCCATTTTTCTTGTTCCATCAGTGCATTTACAGTTCTTATTGGGGCCACCATGGTCTTTTGGCCATACAGTGCATTTACAAATCTTAATTGGGGTCACTGCAATTCTTTCAGTCTATCATTTATGTTGACAATTCTAACTAAGACTACTTAGTGAAAATTATTCTATTTTATCATTAAAGACTAATGTATAAAACATTCAAGCCTAGCATTCATTGATGATAAAATAATCACATATCCACGTCTTCAATTCGCATATACATGTCATCACATTTAAATTTCAGAATCATCTCTTACGCCACAATATCCAATTATTAAATTTCTAACTTAATTCCCGCGCAAGTCTAAAAGAAATATGGGAGAATTAATTATCATAAATCTCAACCGTACTCCCACTATCTTAAGTAGTCATATTGCCCTAGTCACATGTAAAGACATAACCAACTAAAATCGCTGTAACATTTTCGGCCAGTCTACAATGACAGCTACTCCAACCACAGCAACCTGTTGGGCTAGTCTACAAAGATGGTTCATATAAGACCATTACCGTCCATTTTTCTTGTTCCATCAGTGCATTTACAGTTCTTATTGGGGCCACCATCGTCTTTTGGTATACAGTGCATTTACAGTTGTTAATTGGGGTCGCTGCAATTCTTTCAGTCTATCATTTACATTGACAATTCTAACTAAGACTACTTAGTGAAAATTATTCTATTTTATCATGAAAGACTAATGTATAAACATTCAAGCCTAGCATTCATAGATGATAAAATAATCATATATCCTCATGTCCAATTCGCATATACATGTAATCACGTTTAAATTTCGGAATCATCTCTTACACTACAATATCCAATTATTAAATTTCTAACCTAATTTCCGCGCAAATCTAAAAAAAATATGGGAGAATTAATCATCACAAATCTCGACCATACTCCCACTATCTTAAGTAGTCATCTAGCCCTAGTCACATGTAAAGACATAACCAACTAAAATCGCAGTAATCTTTTGGGCCAGTCTGCAATGACAGCTACTCCAACCACAGCAACCTGTTGGGCCAGTCTACAAAGATGGTTCATATAAGACCATTACAGTCCATTTTTCTTGTTCCATCAGTGCATTTACAGTTCTTATTGGGGCCACCATGGTCTTTTGGCCATACGGTGCATTTACAGTTCTTAATTGGGGTCACTGCAATTCTTTCAGTCTATCATTTACGTTGACAATTCTAACTAAGACTACTTAGTGAAAATTATTCTATTTTATCATGAAAGACTAATGTATAAACATTCAAGCCTAGCATTCATAGATGATAAAATAATCATATATCCTCATGTCCAATTCGCATATACATGTAATCACGTTTAAATTTCGGAATCATCTCTTACACTACAATATCCAATTATTAAATTTCTAACCTAATTTCCGCGCAAATCTAAAAAAAATATGGGAGAATTAATCATCACAAATCTCGACCATACTCCCACTATCTTAAGTAGTCATCTAGCCCTAGTCACATGTAAAGACATAACCTACTAAAATTTTATGGAATTTGAGATTTCCAGCCGGATTTTATTTTTATGAAAAGTACGTAACACTCCAAGTCTTTGGAAAAGGGGTGTTAGAGACAGTCTACAAAGATGGTTCATATAAGACCATTACAGTCCATTTTTCTTGTTCCATCAATGCATTTACAGTTCTTAATGGGTCCACCATGTTCTTTTGGCTATACCGTGTATTTACAGTTCGTACTAGGGTCACTGCAATTCTTTCAATCTATCATTTACAATAAAAATTCTAACTAAGACTACTTTGTAGAAATTATTCTATTTTATCATTAAAGACTAATGTATAAAACATTCAAGCCTAGCATTCATTGATGATAAAATAATCACATATCCACATCTTCAATTCGCGTATACATGTTAACACATTTAAATTTCAGAATCATCTCTTACGCCACAATATCCAAATATTAAATTTCTAACCTAATTCCTGCGCAAGTCTAAATGAAATATGGGAGAATTAATTATCATAAATCTCAACCGTACTCCCACTATCTTAAGTAGTCATATTGCCCTAGTCACATGTAAAGACATAACCAACTAAAATCGCAGTAACCTTTTGGGCCAGTCTGCAATGACAGCAACTCCAACCACAGCAACCTGTTGGGCCAGTCTACAAATAAGGTTCATATAAGACCATTATAGTCCATTTTTCTTGTTCCATCAGTGCATTTACAGTTCTTACTGGGGCCACCATGGTCTTTTGGCTATACAGTGCATTTACAGTTCTTAATTGGGGTCACTGCAATTCTTTCAGTCTATCACTTACATTGACAATTCTAACTAAGACTACTTAGGGAAAATTATTCAATTTTATCATTAAAGACTAATGTATAAAACATTCAAGCCTAGCATTCATTGATGATAAAATAATCACATATCCACATCTTTAATTCGCATATACATGTTATCACATTTAAATTTCAGAATCATCTCTTACGCCACAATATCCAATTATTAAATTTCTAACCTAATTCCCGCGCAAGTCTAAATGAAATATGGGAGAATTAATTATCATAAGTCTCAACCGTACTCCCACTATCTTAAGTAGTCATATTGCCCTAGTCACATGTGAAGACATAACCAACTAAAATCGCAGTAATCTTTTGGGCCAGTCTGCAATGACAGCTACTCCAACCACAGCAACCTGTTGGGCCAGTCTACAAAGATGGTTCATATAAGACCATTACAGTCCATTTTTCTTGTTCCATCAGTGCATTTACAGTTCTTATTGGGGCCACCATGGTCTTTTGGCCATACGGTGCATTTACAGTTCTTAATTGGGGTCACTGCAATTCATTCAGTCTATCATTTATGTTGACAATTCTAACTAAGACTACTTAGTGAAAATTATTCTATTTTATCATTAAAGACTAATGTATAAAACATTCAAGCCTAGCATTCATTGATGATAAAATAATCACATATCCACGTCTTCAATTCGCATATACATGTCATCACATTTAAATTTCAGAATCATCTCTTACGCCACAATATCCAATTATTAAATTTCTAACTTAATTCCCGCGCAAGTCTAAAAGAAATATGGGAGAATTAATTATCATAAATCTCAACCGTACTCCCACTATCTTAAGTAGTCATATTGCCCTAGTCACATGTAAAGACATAACCAACTAAAATCGCTGTAACATTTTCGGCCAGTCTACAATGACAGCTACTCCAACCACAGCAACCTGTTGGGCTAGTCTACAAAGATGGTTCATATAAGACCATTACCGTCCATTTTTCTTGTTCCATCAGTGCATTTACAGTTCTTATTGGGGCCACCATCGTCTTTTGGTATACAGTGCTTTTACAGTTCTTAATTGGGGTCACTGCAATTCTTTCAGTCTATCATTTACATTGACAATTCTAACTAAGACTACTTAGTGAAAATTATTCTATTTTATCATGAAAGACTAATGTATAAACATTCAAGCCTAGCATTCATAGATGATAAAATAATCATATATCCTCATGTCCAATTCGCATATACATGTAATCACGTTTAAATTTCGGAATCATCTCTTACACTACAATATCCAATTATTAAATTTCTAACCTAATTTCCGCGCAAATCTAAAAAAAATATGGAGAATTAATCATCACAAATCTCGACCATACTCCCACTATCTTAAGTAGTCATCTAGCCCTAGTCACATGTAAAGACATAACCAACTAAAATCGCAGTAATCTTTTGGGCCAGTCTGCAATGACAGCTACTCCAACCACAGCAACCTGTTGGGCCAGTCTACAAAGATGGTTCATATAAGACCATTACAGTCCATTTTTCTTGTTCCATCAGTGCATTTACAGTTCTTATTGGGGCCACCATGGTCTTTTGGCCATACGGTGCATTTACAGTTCTTAATTGGGGTCACTGCAATTCTTTCAGTCTATCATTTACGTTGACAATTCTAACTAAGACTACTTAGTGAAAATTATTCTATTTTATCATGAAAGACTAATGTATAAACATTCAAGCCTAGCATTCATAGATGATAAAATAATCATATATCCTCATGTCCAATTCGCATATACATGTAATCACGTTTAAATTTCGGAATCATCTCTTACACTACAATATCCAATTATTAAATTTCTAACCTAATTTCCGCGCAAATCTAAAAAAAATATGGGAGAATTAATCATCACAAATCTCGACCATACTCCCACTATCTTAAGTAGTCATCTAGCCCTAGTCACATGTAAAGACATAACCTACTAAAATTTTATGGAATTTGAGATTTCCAGCCGGATTTTATTTTTATGAAAAGTACGTAACACTCCAAGTCTTTGGAAAAGGGGTGTTAGAGACAGTCTACAAAGATGGTTCATATAAGACCATTACAGTCCATTTTTCTTGTTCCATCAATGCATTTACAGTTCTTAATGGGTCCACCATGTTCTTTTGGCTATACCGTGTATTTACAGTTCGTACTAGGGTCACTGCAATTCTTTCAATCTATCATTTACAATAAAAATTCTAACTAAGACTACTTTGTAGAAATTATTCTATTTTATCATTAAAGACTAATGTATAAAACATTCAAGCCTAGCATTCATTGATGATAAAATAATCACATATCCACATCTTCAATTCGCGTATACATGTTAACACATTTAAATTTCAGAATCATCTCTTACGCCACAATATCCAAATATTAAATTTCTAACCTAATTCCTGCGCAAGTCTAAATGAAATATGGGAGAATTAGTTATCATAAATCTCAACCGTACTCCCACTATCTTAAGTAGTCATATTGCCCTAGTCACATGTAAAGACATAACCAACTAAAATCGCAGTAACCTTTTGGGCCAGTCTGCAATGACAGCAACTCCAACCACAGCAACCTGTTGGGCCAGTCTACAAATAAGGTTCATATAAGACCATTATAGTCCATTTTTCTTGTTCCATCAGTGCATTTACAGTTCTTACTGGGGCCACCATGGTCTTTTGGCTATACAGTGCATTTACAGTTCTTACTGGGGCCACCATGGTCTTTTGGCTATACAGTGCATTTACAGTTCTTAATTGGGGTCACTGCAATTCTTTCAGTCTATCACTTACATTGACAATTCTAACTAAGACTACTTAGGGAAAATTATTCAATTTTATCATTAAAGACTAATGTATAAAACATTCAAGCCTAGCATTCATTGATGATAAAATAATCACATATCCACATCTTCAATTCGCATATACATGTTATCACATTTAAATTTCAGAATCATCTCTTACGCCACAATATCCAATTATTAAATTTCTAACCTAATTCCCGCGCAAGTCTAAATGAAATATGGGAGAATTAATTATCATAAGTCTCAACCGTACTCCCACTATCTTAAGTAGTCATATTGCCCTAGTCACATGTAAAGACATAACCAACTAAAATCGCAGTAATCTTTTGGGCCAGTCTGCAATGACAGCTACTCCAACCACAGCAACCTGTTGGGCCAGTCTACAAAGATGGTTCATATAAGACCATTACAGTCCATTTTTCTTGTTCCATCAGTGCATTTACAGTTCTTATTGGGGCCACCATGGTCTTTTGGCCATACGGTGCATTTACAGTTCTTAATTGGGTCACTGCAATTCTTTCAGTCTATCATTTACGTTGACAATTCTAACTAAGACTACTTAGTGAAAATTATTCTATTTTATCATTAAAGACTAATGTATAAAACATTCAAGCCTAGCATTCATTGATGATAAAATAATCACATATCCACGTCTTCAATTCGCATATACATGTCATCACATTTAAATTTCAGAATCATCTCTTACGCCACAATATCCAATTATTAAATTTCTAACTTAATTCCCGCGCAAGTCTAAAAGAAATATGGGAGAATTAATTATCATAAATCTCAACCGTACTCCCACTATCTTAAGTAGTCATATTGCCCTAGTCACATGTAAAGACATAACCAACTAAAATCGCTTTAACATTTTCGGCCAGTCTACAATGACAGCTACTCCAACCACAGCAACCTGTTGGGCTAGTCTACAAAGATGGTTCATATAAGACCATTACCGTCCATTTTTCTTGTTCCATCAGTGCATTTACAGTTCTTACTGGATTCAGCATGGTCTTTTGGCTATACCGTGTATTTACAGTTCTTACAGGGGTCACTGCAATTCTTTCAACCTATCATTTACAATGACAATTCTAACTAAGACTACTTTGTGGAAATTATTCTATTTTATCAGTAAAGACTAATGTATAAAACATTCAAGCCTAGCATTCATAGATGATAAAATAATCACATATCCACATGTCCAATTCGCAAATACATGTAATCACATTTAAATTTCAGAATCATCTCTTACACTACAATATCCAATTATTAAATTTCTAACCTAATTCCTGCGCAAATCTAAAAAAAAAATATGGGAGAATTAATCATCACAAATCTCGACCATACTCCCACTATCTTAAGTAGTCATCTAGCCTTAGTCACATGTAAAGACATAACCTACTAAAATTTTATGGAATTTGAGATCTCCTGTCGGATTTTATTTTTTTGAAAAGTACGTAACACTCCAAGCCTTTGGAAAGGGGGTGTTATAGACTGTCTATAAAGATGGTTCGTATAAGACCATTACAATCCATTTTTCTTGTTCCATCAATGCATTTATAGTTCTTACTGGATCCACCATGGTCTTTTGGCTATACCGTGTATTTACAGTTCTTACTGGGGTCACTGCAATTCTTTCAACCTATCATTTACAATGACAATTCTAACTAAGACTACTCTGTGGAAATTATTCTATTTTATCATTAAAGACTAATGTATAAAACATTCAAGCCTAGCATTCATTGATGATAAAATAATCACATATCCACATCTTCAATTCGCATATACATGTCATCACATTTAAATTTCAGAATCATCTCTTACGCCACAATATTCAATTATTAAATTTCTAACCTAATTCCCGCGCAAGTTTAAAAGAAATATGGGAGAATTAATTATCATAAATCTCAACCGTACTCCCACTATCTTAAGTAGTCATATTGCCCTAGTCACATGTAAAGACATAACCAACTAAAATCGCAGTAACCTTTTGGGCCAGTCTACAATGACAGCGACTCCAACCACAACAACCTGTTGGGCCAGTCTACAAAGATGGTTCATATAAGACCATTACAGTCCAGTTTTCTTGTTCCATCAGTGCATTTACAGTTCTTGCTGGGGCCACCATGGTCTTTTTGCTATACATTGCATTTACAGTTCTTAATTGGGGTCACTGCAATTCTTTCAGCCTATCATTTATAATGACAATTCTAACTAAGACTACTTTGTGGAAATTATTCTATTTTATCATTGAAAACTAATGTATAAAACATTCAAGCCTAGCATTCATTGATGATAAAATAATCACATATCCACGTCTTCAATTCGCATATACATGTCATCACATTTAAATTTCAGAATCATCTCTTACGCCACAATATCCAATTATTAAATTTCTTACTTAATTCCCGCGCAAGTCTAAAAGAAATATGGGAGAATTAATTATCATAAATCTCAATCGTACTCCCACTATCTTAAGTAGTGATATTGCCCTAGTCACATGTAAAGACATAACCAACTAAAATCGCTGTAACATTTTCGGCTAGTCTACAATGACAGCTACTCCAACCACAGCAACCTGTTGGGCTAGTCTACAAAGATGGTTCATATAAGACCATTACCGTCCATTTTTCTTGTTCCATCAGTGCATTTACAGTTCTTACTGGATTCACCATGGTCTTTTGGCTATATCGTGTATTTACAGTTCTTACTGGGGTCACTGCAATTCTTTCAACCTATCATTTACAATGACAATTCTAACTAAGACTACTTTGTGGAAATTATTCTATTTTATCATTAAAGACTAATGTATAAAACATTCAAGCCTAGCATTCATTGGTGATAAAATAATCACATATCCACATCTTCAATTCGCATATACATGTAATCACATTTAAATTTCAGAATCATCTCTTACACCACAATATCCAATTATTAATTTCTAACCTAATTCCCGCGCAAATCTAAAAAAAATATGGGAGAATTAATCATCACAAATCTCGACCATACTCCCACTATCTTAAGTAGTCATCTAGCCCTAGTCACATGTAAAGACATAACCTACTAAAATCCCAGTAACCTTTTGGGCCAGTCTACAAGGACAGCTACTCCAACCACAGCAACTTGTTGGGCCAGTCTTCAACGATGGTTCATTTAAGACCATTAAAGTCTATTTTTCTTGTTCCATCAGTGCATTTATAGTTCTTACTGGGGCCACCATGGTCTTTTGGCTATACCGTGCATTTACAGTTTTTACTGGGGTCACTGCAATTCTTTCAGACTATCATTTACAATGACAATTATAACTAAAACTACTTAGTGGAAATTATTCTAATTTATCATTAAAGACTAATGTATAAACATTCAAACCTAACATTCATAGATAAAAAAATAATCACATATCCACATGTTCAATTCGCATATACATGTAATCACATTTAATCTAAAAATTACATGTAATATAACATAATGGAATAAAAAAAATAGCATAAATATAACCATATATTCACATGTAATCACATTTAATCTAAAACATTAAATAAAAGATCATATGGAATATAAAAATATAGATCTAAGCATATAGTAAATCATGCAAACAATTTTTTTTTTATTAGAAATGAAATAAATGTAAAACAAATACATGTAAAACCACCACCTAAACCAAAGGTAAGTCGCAACCCAATGGTGCACTGCCTTTGATCGGTGGTCAAAGGTTCGAGTCTCAGGGGTGCCATTTCTATCCCCTTCTTTTAATTTTGTGTTTTAAAAAAAATGGGCTCAAACAAGGTTGGGCTTCGAAAATGGCCTAGACCTTTTTTCTTTTTTTTAATAAACACATAAGGGCCAAATGGCCCAGCCCATATTTCTTTAAAAAAAAAAAAAAAGTGAGGCAAAGGGCCCAAGCCCAACTCGTGTAAAGAAAATTAGAAGACTATTGTCTTCTTCAACCTTCAGAATTAGTACTGTTCATGGACATGAACAGTTACACAAAAACACTATGGCTTGAAGCCACCGTGACTGGGCTGGACGGTAGAGCACTCACAGGAGTGCTCTGAATGCCGTGGGTTGCTCCACATGATGCGCGCAGCACCACGCGGTGCGTGCGGCACCCCCAAGTTGTGGGCGACACCCCTCAGGTGCGCACGACACCACTGGGTGCGTGCAACACCGCTGGGTGCGCGTGGAGCGGCACCCCCCAGGTGCGCGCAACACCGCTGGGTGCGCGTGCAGCGGCACTCGCCAAGGTGCACGTAGCACATCTAATGGATTTTCTTCTTTTTAAATCTAGATAAAAATAATAGGATAAAAACTGACACCCAGACAAATCTCAAGCATATGCGAGAAAAATTATAAACTGGAAGCAACTTTAAAAAGGCTCTGATACCAATGTAAGAATGCACAGCAGAAAAATACCTTAAGTTCAGCTTATAAAAATGCTCCACAAGTTTCTCCAAATTGACAAATCTCAAGCGTTTCCACTTAGTGGTAAAGTGTACTGCATAGTATAAAACTAAAGTAACAATTAACAAATTCACAGCCTAAATATATTATCAAGAGAGAACAAAAAGAGAGATAGCATTTATAAATTTCAGATGATGCCAAAACCAAACTGAGGTGGACTATAAATAGTCCACCAACACACAGCTGGCCTTCAAGGCCAACCATTACATTGCAATTAAATTGTAGCCATTGCAAGCTGCAACAGCTTGAAACGTTTGGCATTAAGCCATCCGTTATAAGTTAAGTAACGTATAGCATAATGCCATACATTACTCTAGGCATGAAGGGAGGGGGTCAGCCCACGTGGGCGACCCTCCTTTCCTCTTGCTAACATTGTCAAACCGAAAGAATCCAATCACTCAAACCTATATATTCACAACTTCTGCTTTTCAATGACAACCAGATAATAAATCCGATTAAACCATAAACAGATTATAAAGTCTTGTTGTTCCGCAAATAGAATCGTCAATCGAAAATCAATTCTTCCAAAACCAAATCACGAAACCAAAATCCAGGAAACTTTTCAGTGATAATTTTTTTATAGATTCGAAAATTCAAATTAAAAATTTAGATTCATAAAATAAGAAAATGAGAAAAAAATATTAACGTTTAAAAAATAATAAAATTAAAAAAGACCATTGAATTGGGGTAAAAACTACATTGTTACAAAACTTACATTTTAGTAGAGTATAAACTGAAAAGAACTCCATTGTGAATGTTACGTTATATAAAATAGACACTGCAAATCTACATATTAAATAAAACGATAAAAGAAATGCGGATCATTGTTGTGACTAGGTTCAAGTCACTATTTACAGTTTTATTTTATAGGAAACATTGTTCATGAATAAATAATTTAAGAATATATGATTGCAAATCTGAGACAAGCCTAATGTCGACAACCTAAACCCTCAATTTACCGAAATCCCACACTCCAAATAAACAGCCAGAATTTTCCCAACCACCGATTACAACAGCCCACACAAATCAACAATTTCAACCCAAAGTTCATATATTCCCAAAATCAAGACAAATAGCTATCCAGAATACATGAATTTGTAGAAAACCAAGTGCCAGTTATACCTTTCTGGTTTTGACCAAAGAGAGTAACCGCCAGATGAGATGGGAAGCGGCTGAGTTGCGATGAAACAGGGGATGTTGTGGTGTTACAGTGCTGGCTGGATCCTCTGTGAGTGGTGGTGCACTGGCGCTTGGGAGCCAAAGGCGACGAGTTGGCCAGCTATGGCAAATAACGCAGGAGAGAGAGAGAGAGAGAGAAGAAGTGTAAAGAGAAGGGAGAGACAAGAGAAGGGAGGAGAAGAGGAGAGCGAAACTCTTGTAATAAATGGCTACAAACTCTGAGTTTCAGATATATTTAACGGCTACATTTAAGAATGGGGTCTTTGTTTTATATATTGTTTTTAAAAAAAAAAAAAACAAATTCGATGATGGTCGATGGACAACGGCTAATTTTAAAATTTAAGTTGGATGATCGGAGCCTTCGTTTATCAAACGGGTTTGACCCGACTAAATGCTGGCCTATCTTCTTAACAAAATAATAATTGAGTTTTGCTGCATATAGTTACTTATGTATTTTTTGTGTATTATACTAATTTAATTAGTTAAAATAGTTATTTTATTTAAAAAATTGATTCAGTCAATCACGTTAATGAAGTATCCAAAAATTACTTAAAGTGACTACACATAAAGTTTTGATAATTAATTAGATTGATACGTATGAGAAATCGTTATTTATAATTACAAAAGCCATTGCAAATATATATATATATATATATTATGGATAAAATGTGTTTGATAAATTTTTATTGAATATATATTTTAGAGAAAAAAAATATGCTACGTCTATAAAAAGATCCCATAAAAATAAATTTAGAAATTGACTTCATGTGGCGTGGTAGGTCAAATTGTAAAAACTTTTATTGTAAACTATATCTAATATATTATATCAAGTTACATTAATTTGTACATTTAAATTTATAAGACTTTTTATAAAATCTAGCACTTCTTTAAAAATACTAAAATTTTGTTTTTGAGATTTAGCAAATATTTATATATATATAATATATATATAGATGTGGGATTTTGAGTTTTCCTATAAACTCATCTCTCCTCTTTAGCTCCCAGACCTCAAACTCAAAGGACATGGATCGTATATTGTCACGGCATGTAACGGATAGTCTACCAAGGACTACAACAAATTCCATTTTAAGTTAATATTTTAATTACTTCTGCCTGTTTAACAATTTAGTAAAAGGAAGTTACACATTACACCTGAATTGCTATGTGTCTCTTAAACAGTAAAAAAGTCATTACAATGCATACCTTAAACTATAAAGAAATTTTAATGTACACCCTTAGTTAGAATATAATTTTTTTTTTCATAATTTAAGAGTTCATGCCATAGATCATACGACGCCGTAAGAGCGGATTTATTAAGGACAGAAACAAAAGCATCATTGCCACGCTCTAGTACATAAAGACTGCCATCACGTCTTCCGGTTGCCACCACATTTCTTGTGATCTTGTTCTGAATGACAAAAGAAGAGTCAGTAAAGATGACTTGAAGAGGAAAGTCGGAAGTCAACTTACTAATGGAAAGAAGATTTTTTGTGAGGTAGGGAACTAAAAAGACATCAAGCAATTTTAAATTGGGAGAAGGGTGAGAAGTACCCGTGTGAGTGGTGGGTAAGGACGCCCCATTACCCACTACGACTTTATCCTTACCAATATATTGCTCGGAAGTGTCAAGTGCAGTTGGGTCTGGCATCATGTGAGCGGAGGCACCCGTGTCAAGATACCAGTCGGAACTGGAGGAACCATCGGCAAGAGAACAATGTTGTTGAAAAGCTTCAGCAAGCTGGGCAGATGGTTCCGCACGATCATAACGATTGCGGCATCGATCTGCAGTATGGCCCTCTGTTTTGCAGATTTGGCAGCGAGGAGTGTATGGGCGACGGGAGCGATTGTTGGAAGGGTGGCCACCAGATTGAGAACCACCAGTGCTACCATTGGAGCCACTTTTGGAGCGCCGAGTGCCTGTGGAACGAGAATGACCGCCACGACCAGAGGGTCGATCTGCTAGGAAAGCTGCATGTGAAACAGAGTGAGTCTCAAGAGATTTTTGAAATAAATCATAGCTTTAGGCCAGAGGGACCAAATCATGGAAAGAGGGCAGTGGCGTGAGAGCCATATGCGTGGAGGAGAAACCAGCGAACTCGGTGCCTAGAGCACGAAGAAACCAAAGGGACTTGTCGATTTCATCAACCGGACGTCCAATGGCCATTAACTGGTCACAGAGTCCTTTGAATGCACGGGCAAACTCAGAAACAAGTCGGTTTCCTTTCTTCATGAGTTCTAGTTCATCCTTCAAATGCAACTCACAAGTTTTGGAGCTGTGACTGAAGGCACGTTCGAGTGCAACCCATACATCCCGAGAGGTTGCGTGACCAACAGCGGCTGCCATGGCTTCTTCAGAGAGGGAGGACAGCAACAGGCTGAGGATCCTCTGATCTTTAAGTTTCCATTCCAGAAACTTGGGGTTGGGCATGGAGGTGCCATCGGTGGGGTGAGGCAGAGTTTCAGAAGGTTTGGTGAAGGAACCATCAACGAAACCGAGGCAGTCTTGGCATTGAAGCAAGGGCATAAGCTAGCTTTTCCAGAGTAAATAGTTGGTTGCCGAGAGCTTAATGATGACCATGTGAACCATGGTATTGAAGGAAAGAGGTTTGGCCATGAGAAGAAAAAAAGGAAATGTCGGAAGTGATTCCTATAGGGCTCTTGATACCATGACAATGTTTGTAAAACCACCACAGTTTTGGTGGAGTCCGAATGTATTATATATAGACAAGTGTAGGTATACAAATAAGGAAAGAATAATAAAGGATTACAACGGTTACAAGCCAACAATTAAGGGTCAACTATTACAAAGAAGGAATGATGTCTAAGAATCAGGAGAGGATTCTGAGGAATCCTTAACATTAATGATGAAGTGCCCAACTAACAAAATCAACTATATCCAAATCTTGTTGTGTGTTGTGCAAAACACACACTAACGATGACAAATAAGTAAAAGCAAGCACGATCAAGCACACGACGAATAATATATGTGGTTCGACAAATTATCTACGTCCACAGAGCTGTAGAAATCGAGACTACAATCACTCAATCTCAACTCACACTCTCTAGGGCTTTATATATCAAACGACCCTAATATGTGTCTTCGCTCGAGCGGCATGTCGAGAGTGCATCGAGCAAATAATATTGGCTTGAGTGGGGCTTGAGCGAACACTAGGATTTGTGTCTTCGCTCGAGCCCATATTGAGGGCATGTCGAGTAAACACTCTGTTTCTCAATTTTCAGCTTCAAAATCAGTCTCCACATACACCCAAACAAATCTAACCTAAAGCAGGATTTTGTAAAATTAAGATGCACTGGGGATGCAGAAGGCAGGTTGTAGGATGAATTCGAAATAATAGGAATTGTAAATATATACACAGATTATGTAAAATATACATAAATGCAATCACCATAAATATGTAAATACGTAAAGTACATGAATGTATATTACCCGGCCTATCTTGCTTTTCCACCGCATCCTTGATCGTTTGGGATAATTTGATTTGGTGATAATTTGAAGGGTTTGGGAGTATTTTTTTTCATAATAATAATACTAATTGTTATGGACGTATTTCACAGCTTCACACACACGATCTCCTTTTCTAGACAAATGAGTATGATCCCCTTCACATACACCTGGGTGAAATGTATATATATAGAGCTCATGAGATTTCCGTTACCATGATTGCCAAATCCAAATGATCGAATAACTCTCATTGTCCGTGAAGCTTGGACCCATGCCTCGTGATAGCCCACGAGGCATGGGCTAGTTCTTAACGACCCCGCGATTCCCTTGTTACTCCTTGCTCGATTTTTTTGGGTCCTCAACCATATTCAACATCCCGAATTCGGTGGCTTTAGACCAGCGATGCGGAGCTGTCGAGGGTTAAGTGTGTTTCAATGTCTTCGTTTGCCCTTTTTGTACGACCTGTGACGTGTTAAGTGTTTCGATGTCTTGGGACTTGCTCTGGCCCAACTGATGCCTCGAGGGTTTTAATGGCATGCTGTGTTTTTTTGGTGGCGAGTGTTAAAACCTACCAATGGGAACCTTTGTAGTTTTAGGTCTCAAAATAAAACAATCCAATTAAAGTGCGTAAATATTCCCATGCCAATCTTGGCAGACGAAATTTCTTTTTCTCGAGTGATGGTTGGGAATTCCCTGCTAATGAGGTCTCAAATCAGGAATTTCCCATTAGGTCTGGTTCTTGAAGAGCGTGAATTCAAGATTCTCCTTTCTACTTGAGAGGAAGCTCGTATTCGATTGGTGCAGGTTTGGTCAAAACAGAATGTTCTATCTGGTCAGATGTCATTTTGACTCCCTCTAGTTAGGCGCACGTTTTTTGGCGCAAATTTATGGATCTCCCGTCATCGGCAAGTGGGTTAAAAAGGGTGGGCTCTTCCAATGAAAAAGAAAAAGAAAAAGAAAGCTCATACAATTGTGGTATCTTCAGATGAATCCATTTCCATAAAGGGTGGGCCCTCGCCACAGCCTAAGGCAATTGGTTGAAGGTAATGGGGGAGGATTTGATTTTTCCCGACAAAGATGGTGGCGAGTGCCCACCCTTTGTGGAACTAGATTCATCTGAAGTTGCCAAAGCTGTAAGAGCTTTCTTATTCTTCCTCCCCTGCAGTGGGTTATGACCCCCTTTTTATTATGCCACTCGCTGACGACGGGGCAACCAGAAATTCGTGCCAAAAAACTTGCGCCCAACTAGGCACCATTAAAAATCTATCAATATTAGAGGGAGTCAAAATGGCATACGACTAAGTAGAGGTAACACTCTGTTCTGACCAAGTTTGCACCAATTTAATATGAGCTTCCTCTCGGGTAGAAAGGAAAATCTCAAATCCACACTCCTTAGGAACCGAAGACCATGAAGCACCAATGGGGGAATTCCTGATTCAAGACCTCATCCGTAGGGAATTCCCAATAATCACCCGAGACGAAAAAAATTTTCTTCTGCCAATCCTTGGCGTGGGAATATTTACAATCTAGCTAGATTATTTTATTGTGAGACTTAAAACTACAAAGGTTCCCATCCAAGCATCTAAATCCATGTAGAGAAAGGAACTCACGAGCCGTGAGATCAGGATACTTATCACCTGTAGCCTCCAACACTCGCTGCTAAAGAAAGCAGCAAGTCATTAAAATCCTCTAGGCATTAGGCACCAGTTGGGCTGAGGCAAGTCCCAAGACATCTAACACATCATGGACAGGTCGTACAAAGGGCAATAGAAATGGTCACAAACATGGCCATATACAGGGCAATAGAAAGGGTCATACCTCTCACGTAGACAGTTTCACGCCGCTGGTCAAGCAGTCCTAAAGCCACTGAATCCGGGATGTTGAAGTTGTCTCTTGCGGCATCCAATTCATGACAGTAAGTGGTTGAGGACGATCGATGACCCTATAAAATTGAGCTAGGAGCATTTTTCCCTTCCTTGATAGGGTTAGCAGCGGCTCCTTAAGGACGAACAGGGGAATTGCGGGGTCGTGAAGAACCAGCCCCACAAGAGGAATTCTATTCTTAGAGAAAGCCATAGATTCGCAGTGAAAGCTGAGAGAGATAGTGCGAAGAAAACAAAGTGCTCGAGATAAGAAATGAGAGAATTGAAAGAGAGAGAAGTGGGAAATAGAGTATTTGAAGACTATAAATACCCGCAACGGTTAAAGGAAAATGTGCGAAAGGGCACAACGTGGAAACGACGTTCTGACAAAGGGGCACAAATGACGAAAAACCTAGATAACGAAGCGACGCTATGATTACAAGTGCCATCACACTATGCGTGATGAGACTTCAGAGATAACTGGAAGGGGCTTAATACCACTCTGAGGCCTATTGAGCTGCTTCACGAGCTTGGGTTACAACTCAAGCCAATAACCCAATCACCTGAGAGCCCAATCCATCCCAACCATTGAAAAAATAACCGATTAAGAGTAATTTCAAATAATAGATAAGCTCGCAATCACATGGTAATAGAAATCTCATGGGCTCTATATATACATATTACCTAGGTATGTGAAAGGGATCGGTTTCATTTGTCTAGAAAAAGAGATTCTCATTGTGATTACTAACTTGGACATCGGAAGCGTTCTCTAGAACCCCCAAGCCACACAACTCTTTAGTTGAAGGTGATCGTGTGTGTGAAGCTGTGAAACATGTCTATAACATTGATGATGGCCACAATGATGAGGATGAGGATAAATAATAATGAGGACGATGATGAGAAGATGTTAAGATGATGCCAATGAAGATGATAACGACAGATGATGATGATTGGTCATGATCATAACAAAGGTGATGAAGATGAATAATGAGATGATTATAATGATGATGATTAATGACGGTGATATTACAATGATGATGATGTCATTACGAGATGAGATTGATGATGCAAATCAGAACAATGAGATGAGGTTGATGATGATCGATGAAGATTATATAATGATAATGTTGATGGTGATGATGTTGATCGATGATGATGATGATATAATGAGTCAATGTTGATCACAATGATAATGAAATCAGGTTAGGTTGATGATGTTAATGATGATGATAAGATGTACAAAGATGATGGTAATGACAATAATGGATTATAATAATATGATGATTACGGTGATTTCTGACAATAGTTATGTTGACAACAAGAATCTGTACCTTATTCCAACAATTATTTATTTCATAAATCATGAGATGAAGAAAAACTAAGATTAATAATGAAGAAAACAAGTAAACATAACAACCATGTACCTTCCGTCTCGTTATAGAAATTAAAAAAGATGGTGTATCACTTCAACACCGGCACCTAACAAGAGAAATGGTAAACATAAAAAGATAACGATGCATAACTAATGAAAATGAGAATAATAAGATTGAACGATCATCAACTTTTGGGGCCACAAGAAGTATTTGCACCCATCATTCAAACCTTAGAACTAGGCAAAATCTACCCCAAGATCAAAACCTTTCTCGAGCCCAGCTCAAGGGGATTGGCATAAGTTTTCCTGATTATAATATTGAAAAAAATAATAACGATAAAATTATAATAATTAACAATTAAGAGAAAAAGACAATGTATAATAAGAAGAATGGCAAGCATATATACAAAATCAACTAGTAGCAAAAGCAAGTTCAATTTATGGCATTCTCCATGGCTTTCTGGTCGATGCAATTAGACATGAGCAAATACATCTACTTCTCATTTTCACTTTTACGATAACATATAATAAGTACATAAATCAAACATCAAATGCAATTGAAAGTTAAGAATCTTTAATATCAATGGAAATGAGCAGAAAAGCTCTCACATACTTGTTCTTGTTTTGGAGAGACTTTTTAGTGATGACAAAATAATCACTATGCACTCCATTTGCTATTATGAAGTGCCCAGCAAAAAAAAAAAAAAAAAAAAATCCGAATCAAGCCTACGAATAAAGCATTTTCTGGGTTTCTCTATAATGAAGATTGCACAACTTGTGATGTGTAAGATGAATTCCAATTATGGATAAAGCGAACAATAATCATAAAAATACTAACAAACATATATATATATATAATTGTATTTGACAACTAAAACACAAATAAAACTACAGATTACATGAGGCAAAGTTGTCCCTAACTAATAATCACCATACTTAAACTCGAATTTGCCTAACCAATAGTGGCGACAAAAGCTAGTACATGTCAACAAGCAATATCTAATAAACATGAATGGAGTACGCAAAAGAGTAATAGCAGTGAAAGGTGCAAAATGTAAATTACCAGCCTAGAAATAAATATGAGTGAGCAATTTTCATTACTAACATTCCCTGATGTAGTTAGACGCTTTTCCACCATATATTTAATTGTACAAGATTACAGTCAATCAATACAAGAAAAGTTGTTTGGGTGATAATTTAAGGGGTCTAGGAATAGTTTTCCATAATAACAATACTGATGATGGTCATAATGATGAAAATATTAAGGATCAGGATAATGATAATAATGACAATGATGATGAGAAAAAATTAATTATGATCCAATGACGGTTATGAGGTGATAATGTTGGCAATGAGATATGATAATGATAGATGATGATGATTGACTATGGGGATAACGATGGTGATGAAAATAGATGACTTTTAATGACGATGATATGATATTAATGATGATGATAAAATCCATGATGAGATGAGATTAATGATGCAATGGTATGATGATCACGTGATGATTGATGATGATAATATATGATGATAATGACATGATGATGATGATGATGAAGTCCATGATGAGATTGTGATTAGGTGATGATCAATGATGATGATAATGTTGATTGATAATAGATGATGATGATGATGAAAAGAGATGATGATTAATGGCGATGATATGATAATGATGATGATGAAGTCCATGATGAGATGAAATTGATGATACAATGAGATGATTAGGTGATGATCAATGATGATGATGATAATGTTGGTGGTCGATGACAATGACAATGACGAAGACGATAATGATAATGATAATAATATAATGTTAATGTTAATGCTAATGACAATGATAATGAAATAAGATGAGAAATGGTAATTTTAAAGATAACAATGCATAACTAAAAAGAATGGGAATAACAAGGTTGAATGGCATATCGTCGGCTTTTGTGGCCACAAGAAGTATTTGCACCCATAATTCAAACCTTAGAACTAGGCAAAGCACACCTCTAGATTAAAACATTTACGCACTCAGCCCATCTCAAGGGAACTGGTATTAGTTTCTCATAATAATATAATATTGAAAAAAAAGTAATAATAACGATAAAATTATAATTAACAATAATTAAGAAAAAAGCAATGTACCTTTCATGGCTCTCTTCATGGTTTTCTGGTCGATGCAATTGACATTACATCAGCCTATGTTTCTGGAGAATTGCTTAGTTTCATTAAAACAAAAGACACATGGGGAAGTTGGGGTGGGGAATGTCATATCAGTACTTAATGAGAATGATCGAAATTTTTTTTTATACCAGAACACCCAAATCTTGAGAACTGAAACACTATATTGACAATTACAATATTCCTACTAAGTGATCGACAAAGAAAAAAAATCACAATTAGAAAAAAATACAAACATATGTTTCAGATATATGTAAGGAGATCTTACCAAAGAAAACTTCCTAATAGTTCTTATATCGCACAAGTGACACTGGCAAGGGAATTGAGTTTTATCGAAGAGAAATCATTAATAAGACAGAGACCATAAAGATAGAAAAAAGAGTGATAGGAACAAGAATGAAAGAGTGTGGAAATTATATGCCTTTGAAACATGAAACATCACAAATATCGTTATGTGCTCAGCGATAGGGTAATAGAGAATCCTTTGTTAGGCTGTTTTCAATTAAAAACTACTTTCTACAATGTTTTTCCACCTAGTTTTATGGATGTGTCAATTGCTACATTGTCGAATATAATAACATAAAAGATTATAAAAAACCACATGTTACATGGACTGTGCTAGCTAGTAACATCAAACCATGTTAAAGATGTACTAGTATAACTTGAGTTTTATCAAAGAGTTGCAAATTCTGTCCATGTAAGCGGTTTAAATTTAATTAATGAAATTTTAAGTCTTCTAGCAAGCCAAAACCAAACACATGAACACTTTAACAAATGATAAATGATGTTAAATATAAGCCCACGTCAATTCTACTAAAAAACAATTTATATTACAGGTCATAGAGTAGAATTTACTGACCAGACTCTCAAACTCGCATTTGCCTAACCAACAAAAGCTAATGCATATCAATAGCCAATAAGTAGTAAATATCAAAAGGGAAAAAATGGATTAAAACTAAAAGGTGCAGAATGTGTTTAACCAGTATATGTAATCTTGATCATACCATAAAAGGTGTAATCTTTGATCATCCTAAAAAGGTGCATCTTTGATCATACTATATGTAATCTTGTTTGTCAAAAATAAGTCTGAATGTGGCCGAAGTTTCCATATAAATCCCTTATATATGAGAAAGATGAGCAACAAAGTTAAGTGCTTGTCTTTATGAATATGAGCAAAAGCATCATGAAGACGATATCTTATGTTATGTCTTAAACAGAAAGATCTTATTTCTCATTGACAAGTGAACTTCAAACAAAAATCAATACTTTATATCAGGTGGCAGTACAAAATTTTGAAGTTCTCACATGGAGCGCATCTTTTCTTATTGACGACAAAACTCTAGATAAAATTCAATATTACATATATTTGGTGCCATTACCAAAGTTCGCAGAGATCAACAAACCACATATGCATGTATATATATATTGATATTTACACAGGGGTGTTACATGAAGACCCATTTAATATTTACCCCAAATCCAATAGCCACGGCCCATTTAATCTCAACCAATTTTCAGCAACTAAATCAACAACAGAAAGAAACTCTACAAAATATTTCAAGATTCAAAACACTGCCCATTATTATTTATCCTAACCTCAATTTCTTACTAACACTGTCTGTAAGAATGCAAAGCGGAAAAATACCTCAAACTTAGCTTATAAAATTACTCCACAAGTTTCTCTAGATTGACAAATCCCAAGCGTTTCTTCTTAGTGGCAAAGTGTACTACGTAGTATAAAACTAGAGTAACACTTAATAAATCCACAGACTGAATATCTTATCAAGAAAGAACAAAAAGAGAGAGAGCTTTTGTGTATTTCAGATGATGCCAAAACCAAACTCCAACACACGACCAGACCAGCCATTACACTGCAATCAAATTGCAGCACTTGCAAGCTGCAACAACTTGTGACGTTTGGCATTAAGCCATCCGTTACAAGTCAAGTAACGTAAGGCTGACCCCCTCCCTTCATGACCCACTCTAGGCATGAAGGGAGGGGGTCAACCCACGTGGGCACCCCTCTTTTCCTCTTGCTAACATCTCTCACTCGCACACAGTGGGCATGACCCCAGATATGCATCTCTCTAATGTTCTCAATCTTGTTCATACAAATAAATAGGTCGCCAAGCACATATGTAGAAAGGTGGGAGTACATACACCAACTCTCTCCCAGAGAAGACCAGCATAGTAACATCCCTAAAGTGTCTGGTCATGTCCTAGACTCATTCGATCGCATCAAGATCAAGCATTTTCGAACCCTCTTGAGTTAAAAAAAATTCAGAACAATGTTTGACCACCTCCAAATCATTTTAATGTGTTCACAACCTCTAGCCGCTACCAAAATGTAGCGTCATAGTTTGACGTCAGCAAACACTATCGAACATACGATATCGAAGAGTCTTCCATTTGCACTCATATCACTAAATTTTGGTCAAATCGCTTTCCCAGCAATGCCTCTTTAGACCGTATCAATCATGGTCATAGACAGCATGCCAAAGTAGCAGACATCACAACCTCCATCTCGTGACATAGTCAAAAGTAAAGGACATTTAAAAAATGAGACTCACACAGTGAGAAAGAGGGGAACCTTTTACTCATTTACTCATACGGTCGTATAAGCACATGCAGTATGAAACACATGTTAGGGTGGATTTCTTTTTCTCAAAGAGCATATGTCTATATCAACACTGTATAGATCTTAGTCTAGTCGCTCCTTAAGCGTCTAACCCGAATTCCTCTATTTGCATGCCTCCAAGGCATCAAAGAGGATCTCGCATCTGGCTAACTATAGGCTACATGGATGGTGGGTAACCCATGCATAGTCCTCTCAATGGACCTCATTTTAGCTCACACAAAGGCGACATATGTTTGTGTCAACCATCTTATCCCTTTGGACAAGTACCTAGGGACACAATGTCTCATCTCTACTCGCTACTCAAGCGCTAGAGGCAGTCACTCTTGTGAGTGAGCCGATCTTAGCCTGTTGACATATCTTGTGTGTGTTTTAGAAAAAACAATAGGATAAAAAACTGAATCATATTATATTAATATCCCAAAGGAAATGTTACATCTCAATATCATTTGAAACACAAATTACATTTACAGTCTACGCAGTCCTAAATTCCTAACATGAGCTTCGAAGACATTTCTTGCTATAGACTTCATTAAGGGATCATCATTCATATGACTTGTAGAAAGGTGTTTTAGAACCACTTCCTTTTGCGCTACCATGTCTCTGATGTAGTGATATCTGATATCTATGTGTTTGGTTCTTCCATGATACTTTGAGTCCTTAGCATATACAAGAGCTGCCATGCTATCGCAGAATATTGTCACCGGATCTGAACTATACGTGCCAATGTCTAAATGCTTGAGGAATCTCTGTAACCAAACAACTTCTTGAACTACAGCAGAACAAGCTATGTATTCTGCCTTCATGGTGGATAAAGCTATACATGGTTATTTCTTGCTGCTCCATGTAATGGCGCCTTTGTTGAGCAGAAATACATACCCAGTAGTTGATTTGTGCTCATCTAAGTCGCTGCTCCAATCGGCATTATTGTAACCTCTTAACTGCAAATCTAAACCCTGATAGCACAGCACATAGTCCACAGTTCCCTTGAGATATCGTATAATCCTTTTGACCGCTTTCCAGTGAGCCAGTCCGGGGTTAGATTAGAATCTACTCACTAAGCCAACTGCATAGCATATGTCAGGCCGAGTACAAATCATTGCATACATCAGACTACCCACAGCGTTAGCATAAGTGACACGAGCCATCTTTTCCTTTTCTCTTTGAGTATTTGGACACGACTCTTTAGACAAGTTCTCGCTTCTTGCAACAGGAGTGTCAATGGGTTTACATCCATTCATTAGGAAGCACTCGAAGACTTTCTTTATGTAAGTCTATTGGGATAAACACAAAAGTCTCTTTGAGCGATTTCTGTAGATTTTAACTCCCAAAATGTATTCTGCTTCACCCATATCCTTCATCTCAAAATTGAAGGAGAACCATTTTTTTGTGGCGACTATCAACCCTTTATCATTTCTAGCTAGTAGTATGTCGTCAACATACAATGACAACATAATGAAACTCTTCTTAGACCTTTTGACATAGACACAATGATCCTCTGTGATCATCGTAAACCCATTCGTGAGAATGGCTCGATGGAATCTGAGATACCATTGTCTAGATGATTGCTTTATGCCATATATAAATCATTTAAGTTTGCAAACTTTGCGCTCTTGACTTTTGACCACAAAACTCGTTGGTTGATCCATATAGATCTCCTCATCTAGTTCTCCATTGAGAAATATTGTCTTAACGTCCATCTGGTAGAGTTCCAAATCCATGTTTGCTATTATAGCTAGAATCAGGCGAATCGAGGTAAATCTTACCATTGGTGAAAATGTTTCCTCATAGTCTATAGACTCTATACCCTCCTGTTTAGTATATCCTTTTGCCACTGAGCAAAATTTGTACTTATCTATTGATCCATCCGCAAGTTATCTATTGATCCATCCGACTTGCGTTTGACCTTAAGAACCTATTTGTTCCCAATAGTCTTACGCCCTGTCTGTAAATCAACCAGATCTCAGACCTGATTAGTCTTTAGACTCAATCTCATCATTAAGAGCTTTCATCCACTCATCTTTAGTAGAACATGAGAGAGCCTCATGAATTGTCCTAGGCTCATCATCATCATGCAGAGCTACCATAAAAGCTTCCCCTTCAATCTCAAAACGACGACGGGGAATACTTTCACGTGTGCTTCTACACGGCTGAAGTTGTTGTGATTGATTGACAAGTGCTCTGCTCCAACGCGGATTCAAATCCTTTTTATAATTTGTAGGAGTTTGAAGAATTTCTTCCTCATTCTCAACTAAATTTCTTGGAGCACTTTCCTCTTGTTTTACAATCTCAAGAAGTTTTAAACTCCTATCAACCTCACCTCTACTTGGAAACTCATCTTCAATGAAATTCACATCTCGTGACTCAATCTCAATCACACTTCCATCAGATTGTTCACCTATTAACACAAACCATTTAGAGTGTTCTAAGTACCTTATAAAGATACACTTCTTCCCTTTATGGCCTAACTTCCCATGCTTATGAGAAAGATCGTGAACAAAATCCGTTGAATCCCTTGGCCGCAAGTTACTCAAATTGGGTTTCTCACCGGTCCATTGTTCATATGGGGTGAAAGTTACTAATTTGAAGGGCACTCGGTTAAGAATGTAGACAACAGTCAAAAGTGCATCCCCCCAAAAAGAAATTGGTAAGTTTGTTTGCGCCATCATTGACCTAACCATTTCAAGCAGTGTTCGATTTCTCCTTTCCGCCACGTCATTTTGCTGCGATGTACTCAGCATCATCAATTGTCTTTTGATTCCTTTTTCATCACAGAGCCTTTTAAATAGCCCAGAGAGATATTCTCGTCATCGGTCAGTTCTTAGATTTTTTAAACTCTTGTCTAATAGGTTCTCAACCATTCTTAGTATCGCCTAAAACATTCCAATACTTCGGACTTATGGGAGATTAAGTAGACATGACTGTAATGTGAAAAATCATCTATAGACACCTTCGTGTCTTGCCCTCGCACTCATTGGACTACAAATGTCTGATTGGACTAGTTGCAGTGGAAAATGTGCCCTAGTAGCTTTTTCAAACAGTTTTCTCTTAGCTTTTCCCATTAAACAATGTTCACATGTGGGCAAAATGATCTTAGCGAGATTGCCTATAAGGCATTCTCTAGCTAACCGAGCCATTCTATCTTGCCTTATATGGCTAAGCCTAGCATGCCATTTATATGAATCCAAATTATCAGATGTAGAAAGAAAAACAATAGACTCATTTATATTTGGATAATCCAAATTCAATATCATGAAACCGTCTTGAAGAAAAGCATTGCCATAATACACATGGCCTAAATAAAAGGAAACTTAATAGTTTTCAAATACAATTCGAAAACCAAGTCTTAATAGAGTGACTATAGAAAGTAAGTTTCGTCGAATCTCGGAAGCGTATAGCACATTGTGGAGAAAGAGTACGGCCACCCCGCAAGTCCAGCTTGTAGGTACTAAGTCCTAGTACCTCCACGCTAGCTCCATTCCCCATCTTGATATCACGGCACCCAGCTGGAATCCGGCGATACTCCACAAATCTGACTCTATCTCGTGCTATGTGTTCGGTCGCTCCTGAATCAACAACAGTCCACACAGGATAGGAGTGAGCAACCATCACATGTTTAGTTACAAAAACAATGCGAGAAAAGTCAGAGCGTACTTTCTTCGGCTCAATGCAGTCACAAGCGAAGTGGTCGTTCTTTTCAAAGTTGAAGCACTCTAATTTTGACTTGTTCTTCCAGCGCTTGCCCCTCTTGCTGTGTTGAGAAGTTCCTGACACCTTCTTAATTTGTCCAGCAGCTACCCCATTCTTGGACTGCTTGCACTTAGGCCTTGATGCCTTACGCGAACCAGAATCAGCCACATAGGCCGTATGATTGGGCTTAGAAGCCTCTAGGCACTCAACCTCCAATTCCAAGTGACGCGAGACATCATCAAAGCCTTTGATATTCTCGTTATGCATCAGGTTCTGGCTTATATTCTCCCAAGAATTTGACAGTGATAAGATCACTGCCTGGACTTGTTGTTCATCAATCAGATTGTTTCCTGCCCACTTAAGTTCGCGGATCATGGTTGACATAGCCCTAAGATGCCGCTTCATCGTGTGTTCAGAGCGCATCTTGTAGGAGTCAAACCTCATGGTTAATCCACGCAACCTAGTGGCTGAAGTTCCACCAAACTTCAACTTCAAAGCTTCCCACATGCTTTGGGCAGTGTCATAGATCTCGAACTCACACATTAGAACATTGTGCATGCTGCTTAACATTATTATGCGGGTGTACTGACTTTTCTTAGCCCATTGAGTATAGTCTAGTTGATCTATCTTGTGTTGTTCCGAGGTCCATTCCCCGGGCTTAGTAAGGGAGTGAAATAAGGCCTCAAATATCTCTTGCTCATCTAAGACATATTGGATCTTGTGATGCTAAATCTCAACCGTACTCCCACTATCTTAAGTAGTCATCTAGCCCTAGTCACATGTAAAGACATAGCCTACTGAAATTGCAGTAACCTTTTGGGCTAGTCTACAAGGACATCTACTCCAACCACAACAACCTGTTGGGCCAGTCTACAAAAACGGTTCATATAAGACCATTACAGTCCATTTTTCTTGTTCCGTCAGAACATTTACAGTTCTTACTGGGACCACCATGGTCTTTTGGGGTCACTGCATACAGCGCATTTACAGTTCTTACTGGATTCACTGCTATTCTTTCAGCTTATTATTTACAATGACAATTCCAACTAAGACTACTTAGTGAAAATTATTCTATTTTATCATTAAAGACTAATGTATAAACATTCAAGCCTAACATTCACATATGATAAAATAATCACATATCCACATGTTCAATTCGCATATACATGTAATCACATTTTAATTTCAGAATCATCTTTTACGCCACAATATCCAATTATTAAATTTCTAACCTAAATCCTGCGTAAATTTAAAAAAAATATGGAAGAAATAATAATCATAAATCTCAACCATACTCCCACTATCATCTAGCCCTAGTCACATGTAAAGACATAACCTACTAAAATCGCAGTAACCTTTCGGGCCAGTCTACATGGACAGCTACTCCAACCACAACAACTTCTTGGGCTAGTCTACAAAGATGGTTCATATAAGACCAATACAGTCTATTTTTCTTGTTCCAGCCGTGCATTTACAGTTCTTACTGGAGTCACCACGGTCTTTTGGCTACAATGCATTATAGTTCTTACTGGGGTCACTGCAATTCTTTCAGCCTATCATTTACAATGACAATTCTAACTAAGACTACTTAGTGGAAATTATTCTATTTTATCATTAAAGACTAATGTATAAACATTCAAGCCTAGCATTAATAGATGATAAAATAATCACATATCCACATGTTCAACTCCCATATACATGTAATCACATTTAAATTTTAGAATCATCTCTTACGCCACAATATCCAATTATTAAATTTCTAACCTAATTCCCGCGTAAATCTAAAAAAAATATAGGAGAATTAATCATCATAAATCTCAACCATACTCCCATTAACTTAAGTAGTTATCTAGCCCTAGTCACATGTAAAGACATAACCTACTAAAATCGCAATAACCTTTTGGATGTAACACCCCGTATTTTAGTGTATTTTTATTGAATGATTATTTTTATTAATTCAAAATTTTATTCTCTTGTTTTAAAATTTTTGGATTTTTAAATAGTTTATTTTTATGATCTTTAATTTATGAAAATTAATTTGATAGGTTTCCTTAATATTAATTATTGTTATGCATTTAAATTGTTCTTCATTTTAAATTAATTTATTGTTGGATTTAATTATTTTATTTTCATTTTATCATTACGTTTAAATTATTTTATTTAACTGGCTGTTTTGAAATTATTTTCATTAGATCATTTTGGTGACTCAAGATGTGAGGATTGGACCTCATTTCTTTCTCTCCATTTTTCATTTTCCTTTTTCTTTTCTCCTTCTCTTTTCTTTCTTTCTTCTTCATTTTTTCTTTTCTCCTCTCCTCTCCTGCGCACTGCGTCCGCTCTCCCTATCTCCCCGTGCATTTTCTTCTCCTCTCCAAGCCCACCACCGCGCGCCGCCATGTCTGACACCGCCCCTCCCATTAGCTTCCCCACCCTCCGGCGACCACCCGCCGCCAATCTCAGCCTCCCTCTCGCCGTCGTTTGTCCCCACGTTCAACGCGAAGTTGCGACCTTCGTTGTGCTCCAGCTTCGCCGTCGTGCCACCTCCGGCTACCATTTCTTCACCACTTCATCCTCAACCTTATAGCAACCCAATTGACCCATCCTCAGCCCCGATCTACCACCGATGAAGCACATTCATCAACATTTCTGTTTTGGGTTTTTTAGCCTTCAACCACCCTCTACGCTGCCACCCACGGCCAACCACCACCACCACTAGCTTCACCGACATCCCTAAGCCATACCCTATCAATTTCAGGTCTTGGTTTGTCCACATTCAAAAGTAGATTTTTTAGACCCACGACCACAATGTACTTTGCACTGTTACGTTGCTGAGCCGCCACTTCTTGCACCTCTATGATCCTTCGGAAATTATTATATAGCACTGTAAGTATTTTTCCAAAGAACTATCGTGATTTAAATATATTTTTGCACTAACTCATTTTATTGTGATCTGGTTGGTTATGCCGGACTGAGTCCGAGGAGTATGGGGGTCGGATGGATTGGAGGACGAAGTTGGTTGTGTGTTTGGTTTGTGTTGTGAGTTGTTGGTTGTTGGTTAAGGTGTCGTTTTATGTACATGGCATATTTGCATGCATGATCATATTTGTAAATGAAACTGGGCTTTCGTGTAATTGCATTCATGTTCATGTTTTTATTGAAAACTGAGTTTTCATGTGTTAAAAGATTTTTTGATGCGTGTGTATCACGACCCCAAGCCGAGATGGGGCATTATCTCGGTGGAGCTCTTTTGGTCACTCGGGAGTGGAATATATAGAATGATATCCCCTGGGTTGTCACTGGGAGACAACAGGATCGGATGAGATGGTCTCGTGCCGACTCCGTTGCCCCTTTGCTGGCGGGGGCTAAAGGATGCTTGGCCATGAACGTGCTGGGCGCGGAATTGGGCATCGCTACGAAGCCAGGACGTGCGGATGGTCCCTAGGGAAGATCATGGTACATATGGTAAAATGGATTAATGGGCTATTTTCTGAAAAAATTGCGTGTATTGAATAAAAGAATTTTTATGTGATTCATTTTCTGGAAAAATGATGTTTTATTGATTTGGGTCATTTTTTAGAAAAATGACGGATTATTATTTTTTTGCCAAAATGGGATTTTGGCGTGTGTTAGAAAATATCCATTTTTGGGAAAAATGATATTTTGTGTCTGACGCATATTTCATCATATGCACGCATGTTGGTTGCATTAATATGTTTTTGTCTCGTGGTTGTTTGGTTTATACTTACTTGCAGTACCGTTTTATGATAACGCAGATTTTGATGCAGAGGATGATGAGGGTGAGTCTGAGGATTCGGCTCCGCCCGAGGAGTGATTGGGATCACTCATATTTGTTTTGGGACTTGTATCATATTTTATTTGAGTTGACTGTATAACTCTTTTTAATCATTTTATTTATGTTAGTTTGTATTAAAAATTCTGGTACTTAGTTGACTTAATTATATTTATCCGCTGCGTTGTTTATTTTACACCGTTACATATTACACACACTTGATTACTTTTCGTTGGGATGCGTGACCGTGTTATCATCATCCCGGCGTCTCGATTCTCGCGCTTCCTTACATAGGGGTCGGGGGCATCACAGGTGGCATCAAAGCAGTTCTGCTCTGGGTAAAACCACATGTCCCTTAGGTGAGGTACCAGAAATTTGAAATGTGTAAATTGAAATTATTTAATTTAAAGTATGTTGTTTTTATTGGTTTTATTTATTTTATTGTATACTACTTTGTTTATTTATTTTATTGTATGTTATTTTATTTTATTTGTTTTATTTTATGGTAGGTTATTTTATTTGTTTTAATTATTTTATTGTGTACTATTTCATTTGTTTTATTCATTTTGTCGTATGTTATTTATTTATAGAATTTTATTGTATTTTGTTTGTTTTGTTTTGTACGGAGTTGAAAGGCGGGTTAAGGGTTGTGCTATAGCAGGAAGATGGTACGACTGTGAATGCCATTGTTTGGCTTGAACATTTAGTGTAGTCGGCTTGAACTTTTATTGGCTTGGGTTGTTTTATAATATCGAGGCTTGAAGGGAACGGCATGGTCTGGGTGATCTCTTTGGGGAATAGGATAATGGAGGTTTTAGATTTTGTGGAAATAGGGCAGGAGGCATTAGAATAGGAGGTTGTAAGTTCAACAAACTTCAGGGTTAGATTTATGAGAAGTTCATCTAAGGTTTGTGACTCTATAGTTTTTAGGAAATAAGTTTATTAGATTTAAGGTGGTAGGTTCAACATGCATTTGAAGGATTACTTAGATTAAAAGTTTTCGATCTTGCCGACTTTGATAAGCAGTCTGATAACATTTGGGACTTTAGAATTTTCAAGCTTTATAAGGTGAATGTTTTAGATTTAAGGTCATCGATCTTGAAAATTTCGGAAAATGTTTCTTATCTGGTTTAAGGTTTTAGAATTGCAGAGTTGAAGGGTTGAATTATAATAGGATTTGAGTTATTAGTTTTGTAGACTTGGTATGCTAGCTTGGTCTATTCTAGCAATTGATTAGTTGGTAATCATTAAAATAGGATTGATCAGAGTTGAGTTACTGATATGAGAATTTTTTTTAGGAGAGAATTTCTTTGGGGATGGAAGGTAATGATCTGGTTTGTGTATTTTCTGAGGATTGAAGATGCTGATCTAGTTTAGAAAATGATTGTTTTTAGCTCGAGGTTATAGTGACAGGTTAAAGATTTAATCCATATCAATTTAAAGGATAATAGATGGTGCGGATATAGGAAATGATTCTTGTTGATTTCGAGGATATAGGTCCAGATGATGGAAATGGTAGTGATGGATCACTTGCACGTTTGGAGAATTATTGGTTTTGGCTAAGGGTGTATAAGATCAATGAGTGTGTACGCATTTCGGAGAGTGCAGGTCCTAATCTCATTTTGGTTTGGAGGAAGTGACTTTGGTAAGTGTTGAAGAGGAGTAAATACAATAGTATTAAATTCAAGAGATTTTTGCTTGGAGTTTTTTGGGTGAGTCGATCGGAGTGTGTAGTCGAAACTGGTTATTCAATGGAATGATGGTTGGCAATAATTATTGTGATTATCTACAGGAATTAATTGTGACTTGAGGTTACCTAGGAATTTATATTTTGAGATTATACTTTATTTGGAGATCGAGTATCCAGTTGGTTGAATTAAGGACATTGTTATTTAACTTGAAGAGAGATTGATGGGTCGTCATGTATGGTGTATGATAAGATCATGGAAGTTGAAACTTAGGCATCAGTAGTGGATGATATGATCAAGTATGTGAGTTAATAAAGCATTAGGATCCATGGGTGCTTTGCATTAGCTTTTGGTGGATTGATGATTTGAACAGTATGGCTTGCCTTGAGGTTAAATAGTGATGTGTATTGAAGGAATTAGTCGTGCTAATACTAGCTTATAAGAGTAGATGTAGGTGGGCAAGTTACCAAGAAGGTTTTGATAATGTTTTGGTGAAGTCAATGATGATTCGTAGTGAGTTTAGTCACCGCTAGATTAGATGTTATTTAGAATGTAGGTGATGAGCTTTTGCATTTAGGTTGTCAGGTAGAAGTTTATAGGCGCTCTTATTTGTTGGCCGAGTTGGAATTGAGTCTTTTAGGGTATGTTCCTTATCTTAGATGAGACAAATGTATTTTGGGGTGATGTTACTTGTTTTCAATTTGGGATACTGAAGTTGATTGATACTGGTTTTCTGTCAATGATCATGGATGTATTTTGTGGAATATTGATTTTGATCGAGGTAGCAGAAGTTAATTGAGGAATATGAGAGATAACTCATGGTTTTGGAAAAGAGAATATTTTCTACCAAATTATGAAAAGAGCTTTTCGTTAGTAGGTATGGAGCCACCTTGTACTCGATGGTGTTAGTTTTATGAGGACATAAATTTTATGCATGTGGCGAATATCAGAGTGCGCAGCATAAGCATGATTTTTTTTGTTGTAGTTAGGAGTTCGGATTTTGTGCTTATTTTGAGGAGTTAATGGTGACTTGAAATTTTGAGAAGATACTTGTAATTGGAGATTAATTATTTGGTTGTGCAAAATTTTTTATTTATGGTTAACTTTGGAAGTGGCCATTAGGTTATCAAAGGTAGAATTCATTGGAGATTTTGGATAACATAGTCACCCTAGGAATATTGGGCGTGATGTGCCACTAGGGGACTAATGCGAGTATGATGGATATCGCCATGTTTATTGAGAGATGTGACGCATGCCGTCAAGTTAAGGCTGAGCATAAAAGACCCGCTAATAAACTTCAACCTCTCCCTATTCCTAAGTGGAAGTGGGATGACATTTCTATAGATTTTGTATTGGGTTTGCCGAGGACCCCTAGTGGAAAGAACTCAATTTGGGTGATTGTTTATCGGTTGACCAAGAGTGCCCATTTCTTGCCTATCAATAATACCGATTCTTTGGATAAGTTGACTCGGTTGTATGTCAAGGAGATAGTGCGTTTGCATGGAGTACCCAAGAGTATTGTGTCGGATCAGGACCCGCGGTTCACGTTCCATTTTTGAAAGAGTTTGCAGATAGCTTTAGGCACTAAGTTGAAGTTTAGTACTTCATATCACCCTCAAACAGACGGTCAATCAGAGCGTACTATCCAGACCCTTGAGGATATGTTGCGAGCTGGTGTCATGGAATTTCAGCGGAGTTGGGAGAATCATCTGCCGCTAATTGAGTTTGTTTATAATAACAGTTTTCATTCCTCCATTCAGATGGCCCCGTATGAAGCTTTGTATAGAAGGAAGTGTAGCTATGTTGAGACAAAGTTGGTGAGAGTAAATTGATTGGGCTTGAGATAATTCAAGAAATGAAAGATCAAACTAGTTTATAAGGACTAAAATGACGGAAGCCCAAAGTCGCCAAAAGAGTTATGTAGATACAAGAAGAAGAGACTTATCCTTTGAGGTAGGCGATTGGGTTTATCTCAAAGTCTCTCCTATGAAAGGCGTTAAGCGCTTTGGTAAGAAGGGAAAGCTTAGTCCAATGTATGTTAGTCATTTTCAGATTGTGGAGAAGGTTGGTTTGTTGCTTATAGAGTTGCATTGCCGGACTATTTTGGACAACAATAGCCACGCTTTGTTGACCCTGAATGGTTTCAACTTCAGCCTAACTTTACTTATGAAGTTGCCCTGACGCAAATCGTGGATAGGAAAGAGCAAAGAATAAGGTCCAAGACAGTACCTTTGGTGAAGGTGTCATGGGGCAATCCGTTGGCTCAAGATTTCTCTTGGGAGAGAGAAACCGACTTGAGCAAGCAATATCCGTATTTGTTTGATTGACCCTGGCGGTATGTTTATTAAGTCTGCTCTTAGTCGAATCTTATTCTTGGCTTAACTTTGATGTTTGACCTTGCCAATTTCGAGGACGAAATCTTATTTAAGGGGGGAGGATGTAACATCCCGTATTTTAGTGTATTTTTATTGAATGATTATTTTTATTAATTCAAAATTTTATTCTCTTGTTTTAAAATTGTCAGATTTTTAAATGGTTTATTTTTATGATCTTTAATTTGTGAAAATTAATTTGATAGGTTTCCTTAATATTAATTATTGTTATGCATTTAAATTGTTCTTCATTTTAAATTAATTTATTGTTGGATTTAATTATTTTATTTTCATTTTATCATTACGTTTAAATTATTTTATTTAACTTGCTGTTTTGAAATTATTTTCGTTGGATCATTTTTGTCACTCAAGATGTAAGAATTAAACCTCATTTCTTTCTCTCCATTTTTCCTTTTCTTTTTTCTTTTCTCCTTCTCTTTTCTTTCTTCTTCATTTTTTCTTTTTCTCCTCTCCTCTCCCGCGCGCTGCGTCCGCTCTCCCTCTCTCCCCGTGCATTTTCTTCTCCTCTCCCAGTCCGCCGCTGCGCACCACCGTGTCTGACACCGCCCCTCCCATTTGCTTCCCACCCTCTAGCGACCACCCCCCTCCAATCTCAGTCTCCCTCTCGCCGCCGTTTGTCCCCACGTTCAACGCGAAGCCGCGACCTTCCTTATGCTCCAACGTCGCCGTCGCGCCACCTTCGGCTACTATTTCTTCACCACTTCATCCTCGACCTCATAGCAACCCAATGCACTCATCCTCAGCCCCGATCTACCACTGGTGAAGCACATTCATCGACATTTCCGTTTTGGGCTTTTTAGCCTTCAACCATCCTCTACGCCACCACCCACAGCCAACCACCACCACCACTAGCTTCACCGACATCCCTAAGTCATATCCTATCAATTTCGGGTCTTGGTTTGTCCCAATTCAAAAGTGAGTTTTTGAGACCCACGGCCACAGTATATTTTGCACTATTACATTGCTGAGTCGCCACTTCTTGCACCTCCGTGATCCTTTAGAAATTATTATATAGCACTTTAAGTATTTTTTTAAAGAACTATCATAATTTAAATATATTTTTGCACTAACTCATTTTATTGTGATCTAGTTGGTTATGCTGGACTAAGTTCGAGGAGTACAGGGGTCGGATGGATTGGAAGACGGAGTTGTTTGTATGTTTGGTTTGTGTTGTGAGTTGTTGGTTGTTGGTTAAGGCGTCGTTTCATGTACGTGGCATATTTGCACGCATGATCATGTTTGTAAATGAAACTGAGTTTTCATGTAATTGCATTCATGTTCATGTGTTTATTGAAAACTGGGTTTTCATGTGTTAAAGGATTTTTAGGTGCGTGTGTATCACGACCCCAAGCCGAGATGGGGCATTATCTCGGTGGAGCTCCTCTGGTCACTCAGGAGCGGAATATATTGAGTGACGTCTCCTGGGTTGTCGCTCGGCGACAACGGGATCGGACGGGATGGTCTCGTGCCGACTCTGTGGCCCCTCTGCTGGCAGGGGCTAGAGGATGTTTGGCCATGAACGCGCTGGGCGCGAAACTAGGCATCGCTACGAAGTCAGGACGTGTGGATGGTCCATAGGAGAGAGATCATGGTGCAGACGGTAAACTGGATTAATGGGCTATTTTCTGAAAATAGCGTGTTGAATAAAATGATTTTTATGTGATTCATTTTCCTAGAAAATGATGTTTTATTGATTTGGGTCATTTTCCCAGGATTATTATTTTTGGGCCAAAATGGGATTTTGGCATGTGTTGGAAAATATCCATTTTCGGGAAAAATGATATTTTGGGTCTAACGCATATTTCATCATATGCACGCTTGTTGGTTGCATTAATATGTTTTTATCTCGTGGTTGTTTGGTTTATACTTACCTGCGGTACCGTTATATGGTAACGCATATTTTGATGCAGAGGAGATAAGGGTGAGTCCGAGGATTCGGCTCCGCCCGAGGAGTGATTGGGATCACTCGTATTTGTTTTGGGACTTGTATCATATTTTATTTGGGATGACTGTCTAACTCTTTTTAATCATTTTATTTATGTTAGTTTGTATTAAAAATTCTGGTACTTAGTTGACTTAATTATATTTATCCGCTACGTTGTTTATTGGGATGCGTGGCCGTGTTGTCATCATCCCGGCGTCTCGATTCCCCCGTTTCCTTACATGGGGGTCGAGGGCGCCACATTGGGCCAGTATACAAGGACAGGTACTCCAACCACAGCAATCAGTTGGGCCAGTCTACAAAGATGGTTAATATAAGCCCATTAAAATCAATTTTTCTTGTTTCATCAGCGCATTTACAGTTATTACTGGGGCCACCATAGTCTTTTGGCTACAATGCATTTATAATTCTTACTGGGGTCATTGTAATTCTTTCAGCCTATCATTTACAATGACAATTCTAACTGAGACCACTTTGTGGAAATTATTCTATTTTATCATTAAAGATTAATGTATAAATATTCAAGCCTAGCCCTCATAGATGATAAAATAATCACATATCCACATGTTCAATTCGCATATACATGTAATCACATTTAAATTTCAGAATCATCTCTTATGCCACAATATCCAATTATTAAATTTCTAACCTAATTCCCGCACAAATCTAAAAAAAATAAGGGAGAATTAATCATCATAAATCTCAACCATATTCCCACTATCTTAAGTAGTCATCTAGCCCTAATCACATGTAAAGATATAACCTACTAAAATCGTAATAACCTTTTGGGCCAATCTACAAGGACAGCTACTCCAACCACAGCAACGTGCCAGTTTACAAAGATGGTTCATATAAGACCATTACAATCCATTTTTCTTGTTCCGTCCGTACATTTACAGTTCTTACTGGGACCACCATGGTCTTTTTGGGTCACTGCATACAGCGCATTTACAGTTCTTACTGGGTTCACTGCTATTCTATCAGCTTATTACTTACAATGACAATTCTAACTAAGACTACTTAGTGGAAATTATTCTATTTATCATTAATGACAAATGTAAAAACATTCAAGCCTAACATTCATAGATGATAAAATAATCACATATCCACATATTCAATTCACATATACATGTAGTCACAATTAAATTTCAGAATTATCTCTTGCGCCACAATATCCAATTATTAAATTTCTAACCTAATTCCAGCGCAAATTTAAAAAAAATATGGGAGAATTAATCATCATAAATCTCAATCAACTCCCATTATCTTAAGTAGTCATCTAGCCTAGTCACATGTAAAGACATAACCTACTAAAATCGCAGTTACCTTTTGGGCCAGTTTACAAGGACAACTACTCCAACCATAGCAACCTATATGGCCAGTGTAACGACCCGACCCAATAATTCTAAAATTTTTCTTTCATTGATCCTAATTTTTTTTAATAGGCCAAAAAGCCCAAACCATGAGATCTTATCAAACTCCACGTTCTACACGATTCGCGTCTGCTATTTTTCAATGCATGCAGGGATTCATCCGTTTCCTCTGCATGCATGTCACTGTATCTATTTATACACTTCATGCACAACCTAGCACACACTG